>NC_041061.1:20460647-20760647 GCF_900634775.1 Gouania willdenowi | reverse complement strand
AAATGCTTGACTCGCCCTTCTCTAATTAAAGAAAAATAATAACTTCATCACGAGAAAGAAACACGGACTGGTAATTTCGCCCAAAAGGATTTAATTGGGTCCCTGAATACGATCAAGTTTGTCTACCATTTACATCTAAATTGGGAACACTTAATTCACAGTTGAGCAGTTGAGAAAAAACAAGCGGTAAAGCAAATAGAATTATATTAAATAACATGAAATACAATTGCATAATGTTTCATATGTATCACAGTAAGTCATTAATGAATAAAACAACTGAGATCAGATCAAATAAACAAAGGTGAACAATGTATATCATACACTTATCAGTATTTTTCAAATGTATTCTTTAATACATGTTGTTCCTCCTGTTGCACATTTGATCTAAGGGGAGATTTTTGTACTTCTGATAGTGGGTGTGCTCACAGAAAAGTCAATGTTTGGTTTTTCTAGTGGCTTAGTTCGTTTAGTGCATACTTGTCTTGTTTAACCTTAATCGAGTTTGTGGCGCGTTGAGTTAAGTTGTCATTAAAATGTTCTGGTAAGGCTTTTTCTCACCTTGTTCATGTGTATTAAGTTTGTCTAGCAAAGTATTTGTCAAATCTTGTATTGAAAAGTCCTTTATTTTTGTTTGTTCTCCCTGTCTCTGTGTCTGTATCTTGGTCAAAGGCATTCTTGTGTATTACCAGTGTGTAAGTGCTGAGAGAATGTGTAGAATTCCCATATCCCTCTAGTCTCTCACAGTGAAGGCCATCTTCCTGATTACCCTCACTTCTTAAGGAGTGTTTGTTTTGTAAGTTCAACAGCTCGTCTTCATGTCTGATTTTCCTAATCTTTGTTTAGTTGTTTTTGTTCCCCTCAGAGTACCCTACTTTTGTTTTTTTACTTCGTATTTTGTTGTTGTTTTTTAGAAATATTTTGCTGGACCTTTGTTTGACTTTGTTTAGAGTGTCTTTGGATCGTGAGTTTAATCTGTAGGTGGACTTTAAGTTACTCACATTAAGGCCTTCCTTCCTGCCACAGCCTTTGGTGCACCAAAAAAAAATGTTTCACCTCACAGACTTGACACAAACAAATCTAAAGTAAAAGATAACTTAAAGCTGATATCCAGAGTTTTTGAGAGGACGTCTCGATGTCTCGCCCTCAACAGCTCCAGTTCCTCCCCCTGCCTCTGCAATCTACCAGAAGCCACGCCTCTACTTTTCTGCACACGTTTCACGGAACATAACAAGATCGCATCGGGTCCCATTGATATATGTCTATGGCTCAGGTAAGAGCCAAAATCATATTTACCTGTTTGCTGTTGTGACGCGCGGCCTTCTTTCATTGCACAGTTCCGCATTCACTTTGATTGACAATCTCAAAAACAGGAAGTCGAAGCCTATTGGCTCGGTGCACTCGGCGTTTGTTCCCATTTGTATAGGGTTCTATAGACAAAGGCGGGAATTATATACATTCATGTATATGAATGACCACCGGCAGTAGACCATAGTAAAAGACTAGTTAGGTGTTTTTATGAATTTCAAAAGAATCATACATAAGCATAGATTTTTCAGAAACTCCGGATATCAGCTTTAATTAAATGTTTTTATAGCACAGTTTTCATGGTTATCCCCTGGGGTGTATTCCAGAAAGGAGGTTCAACAAACTCTGAGTCAATCCATAAACTCTGGGTCAACATACCCCGCGATGGGAAACTCTGGGTATCTATATGAAGTGGGTCAATCAACTCTGAGTATGCAAACCTTGGGTTAGCGCGATAAAAAGCCATTATCAATTGAGTAAAAATATTACGAACTACCATGGCAACCACCCGGAGGAGAGCGATTTATTCACCTCGATGGGTGAAATAAGCCGGCGTTTGGGGAGTATGAGCATGTTCTAAGCACACCACGTCACTTCAGCGACTATAGTCTTTTAAATTGCCCGTGATTAGTCACGCTTTTTGGTTGCTTAATCATTTCACGACCGGGAATTAGTGTGAATAATATGAATAAAATGTTTCTGTGGAGCCTAGAGAGGGGTGATCACTTCTTCTACAGATGTAGGTTTACACAGACAGCTCCACTTGTATTTATGCTTTAAATGCTAAACTTACAGAGGTTCTAAAGAAAGAGTTCACTCAAAAATGTATTATAATTTAAAAGGTATATTCAGGGAGTATTCCACTTTCATTTGGCCCAATTTAGTTGGGGAAGTGTACAGCTTTCCCACTAGAGTTGCTATGAAGACAGCAACGGCTGCATGACGTCACATAATATATATAGATTTTTAATGTGATGTAGTCGCTAGAGTCGTCTGGATGTCCAAAAAAACGTCAAAATAAATTTGACAGAGCTTGGATTCAAACCCCTTCCGCTACGCCACCGTACTAGATTAAAAATGTACTGCAAAAGACTACACAATTTGTAAGCACAAGTTCTTAGTATTTTCCCAGCGATAATATTAGGCCACGGGCTCTTCAATTTTATTTGGTGCGCTTGGTCATTTTTGCCTCAGTGCTACTATCGATAGTCATAGGTAGAGGGGGCCCGTGTGTAAGCCCTGACTACATAATAATAATAATAATAATAATAATAATAATAATAATAATAATAATGATAATAATAATGGCTTGGATTTATATAGTGCTTTTTTTGAGGAGACTCAAAGCTCGTACAGAAACCATGATCACATTCAACACTGTACTGACCCTCCAACCTTCAAATCCCTCATCAAAACTCACCTTTTTAAACTAGCTTTTAACTTCTGATCGTTACTTTATTTCTGTACTTTGTTGTTGTTGTTGGTTTCTTTTGTACTTGAGTGTAATTGTTTTGACTGTAAAGTGTCTGAGTTTTTTTTTTTTAAAAAAGCACTTATAAACAAAATTATTTATTATTATTATTCTAAATTCACACCAGTCACACTGGTAGTGGTAAGCTACATTGTAGCTACAGCTGCCTTGGGGCATACTGGCAGAAGCGTGGCTGCCATTTTGCGCCTACAGCCCATCATCCATGTACAATACATATGCATTCATACAATGGGCAATGTGGGTAAAGTGCCTTGCCCAAGGACACAACTACAATGACTTGGATAGAGCGGGAAACAAACCCCCAACCCTTGGGTTATTGGACGACCCTCTCAACCACTGAGCCACATCATCAATCAGGTAAAACTAACCTGTCTCAAACCAGCTCACGTTCCCCATTAGTGTGAAAAAATATTGCTAGGAGTTTTGGTCCACATTGCCCAGCCCGAGCAGCTTCTCTAAGTAAATACTTAGGGGAGGGGCCAGGTGGGAGCCCCTCCCACTTGTGAGTGTGCACACCTGATTCTTTTAATGACATTACCCAGTCAGTGTGGGTGAACTGGAGCATTAGCAGTGCTTGTTAGCAGCCGACAGTGGAAATAGTTATTTACCCTCAATGGGGCTGAACTTTGATGTGCAAAGACTCTTTACATGTTTGGATGGACAGCTGGTAAGAGCCTCAAAATAACCATTAGCTTTATATAACAATTCATTCAAAAGTCAGTGGAAAACCTGGACTTAAACATTGTTTAGCATGGGCACTTAAGTCGGATTAATTTCTTGTTCGTTTATTGTTTAATAGGCAATTCAAGGAATGTTATAGGGTTTGATGTACTTGGTTGATTTAAAGATTCATGAAGCTTATTTCAAGTACCATGTGAACTGTGTAGTTAAAACTAGATTTAGTTAAAATGGTTAAAATTGCTTAAATATGCTGTGGCTTAAAAACTGTTTAAAATACCTGGGTTCAAGTATATGAAGTTAATTTACATTTAAAAATCTTGATTTAGGTAAAAATATGTTTGATTTATTTATTTTTTTTTTCAAGCTGATATCTGGAGTTTCTGAGAGGACCTCTCGATGTCCCGCCCTCAACAGCTCCAGTTCCTCCCCCTACCTCTGCAATCTACCAAAAGCTACGACTCTACTTTTCTGCATGCGCATCACGCAACATAACAAGGTCGCATCAGGTCACATTGATATATGTCTATGGCTCAGGTAAGAGCCGAAATCATATTTACCTGTTTGCTGTTGTGACGCACGGCCTTGTTTCCGTGCACAGTTCCGCGTTCACTTTGATTGACAATCTCAAAAACAGGAAGTCAAAGCCTATTGGCTGGGCGCACTCGGCATTTGTTTCCATTTGTATACGGTTCTATAGGACAAAGGCGGGACTTATATACATTAATGTATATGAATGACCACCAGCAGTAGACCATAGTAAAAGACTAGTTAGGTATGTTTTCGCATTTCAAAAGAATGATACAGATTTATCAGCTTTAAGACTTGAATACTATACACATGTTAAAATGTGGTTGTTAAAAAGTAACTAAAATACTATTAATTTAATAAAATGGATTAAGATTAGAAGTGTAAAACCTTGTTTAGAAAAAAAAATGCTTCTGATTAAAATGTAATAGTTAAAAAAAATTAAAAAATTGATGAGCAATATTTGATTCCAAGGATTGAATAGTTGTTGAATTTTCCTTGTACTGTGTATTTTCCTTTTTTTGTGATTTATTTTTCAATAACTTTTTTCCATAGTGTACACCTGAGGTACTGGAAACAGTTAATGGTTCTTTACATACTGGGTGTTTTCATATCCATGTGGTCAAGTTCATAGCATAAGCACATGTATAACATGTAGTAATTGTCATTGTATTTGTATATTGTGTATATATATATATATATATATACTGTATCTGCGACGCAGTGCGGTCACTCCATGTCAAGCCTTTTAGCAGCGAAATCCTTGAGAGCCAAAAACATGTGGAATCTTCTTCTCATTGAGCATGGTAGTGCACTCTGTCAAACCATGAGTACACTAGTATCAGTGTGAATATGTTTTTGTTTCTCAGATTTCATCATTTGGCAGCAGCGTTATTGTTTCTATTCAGGTAGGAATCCCCCTCAGGAGTTTATGCAGATGCAGCATGACAACCTGACAAAGATGTTCTAACAGGAACATAAACTATATCGACAAAAGCATTTGCTCAGCTATCAGAATCGTTGAATTCAGCAGTTCAATGTGTATAGAATCAAACACCGAGACATGCAGACGTGTTCTACAAACGTATGTGAAAGAAAGGCTCTCAGGAGCTCTGAGAATTCTAGTGTTGGTAGAGTGATCATATGCCACCTGGGCAATACGTCGAGCCATGAAATGTCCTTTCTACTAAATATTCCACAATCAACTGAGTAGAACTAAAATAAAGTGGAAGCGATTGGGAAAAACAGCAACAGAGGTCTCCAGTCAATAGCTATAGACCTCCCAACTTTATGTGGTCTTCAGCTTAGATCAAGAAAAGTGGCTGAGTAGTTGCATCTAGGCCTCGCATCACCAAGTGCAATTTAAAGTCTAGGATACAGTAGTGTAAAGCAGGAGTTCTCAACCTTGGGGTCACGGGACACTGAAGGGGGTCGTCAGACGCCTTTAAGAAAGATAATATTTTAGCTTAGCTTTGTTCTGCAACTCCATCAAACGTGCCACATTGCAACCTATTTTCATTATTCTTGCCATATTTTGGCTCATTTTAATAAATTTTTGTTACATTACTCCCATTTCAGACACTTCTCCAAATGTCAATGTCTATTCTGCACATTTTTCACCTAATTGCATTGCATATGTTGACTCTCACTTTACACCTTTAACCACATTCACAATTTGTCATGCCCATGCATTATTTGCCAGTTTAAACTAATTGTTCCTACTTTTTTCTGCCACTTTTAAGCCAATATTGACACTTTGAACCCTTTTTACCATTTTTTTTTTCCCACTCTAATTTGCAACTTTTAACCAATTTGTGTGGTTTATAAAATCCCATTTCACCACCTTTTCCACCATTTATAGTCACTTTTAACCCATTTTATGTCTGTATAAAACAAGGATTTACATCTTTAAGATGACTATTTACTATGGTCTAAATAATAATAAACTTCCTGCATAACAATGGATATTATTCAGATAAATAAAAAAAAATGTCAACACAGATTCATAGAACAATGGACCATCTTTTTGCTGACTTTATGGATGGACCCAGTGCTCGTAAATCCCAAAACACCAGCCGCGTGTTATTCCGGCAATAAGAGAGACACAAAATTGTCACGGAATAAAAACCAACAACCAATTAACCTAAATGTTTAATAAAAGAATGATGAATCGGCGTTAAAGAAGTACAGACAATGGCCTGTTACGGAGCGCATCCATCTCTCACTCTGAGTGACAGCTGTCTCTAATAAATCAGCAGCACAGCAGAAAATGAAAATATAATGTGTGCTTACCTGTTATTTGTCCAAAAGAGAAGAATAACTTTGTATCCTTGCAGCTTTTTGACATATATTTCACAGCCGAGGCTTATCTTTCATAAACCTAGGGTAGCAGCTCATTCTGGCTTTGAACCGAGCCTCTGTCCAAACTTCCCTTGTCTCCATGTCCATAGCAGACATTTTTTTCCCCGTCGTCTCCTCCTCTTCTCTCTGTCCCTGAGTCCTCCTCATGTCTCCTGGATAGTTCTCCTCCTGTATCCTGTCTGTTGGATGCAGGTTCTCCTGCATTAGCATCTTAGCTACAGGTGCTGCTACTCGCTACGCTAACTGCTGCTGTGTTGCTGCTGCGCCGTGATTTCCACAGAAATAACCTCCGACTTCTTTACCTCAGGCTTAGCTTCACTTATTGGCTTAAAAGAATATTTCAATCCAACTGCCTTTTTTTTTTTTTTTTTTTTTTTTTTTCAGCCTTTTTCTGCTATCTTCCAAGCTGACAAAACACAATTTTTGCGGAAAATCACACTTTAAAAGTAGCGTGGGCTGATTTTTTCCGTCTTTTCCTCACTCACGCTCAGTCATTGCATTCAATGTTGTGTGTACAATGACATTTCCAATGATTTCAACTCAATAAAAGATGCAGCTGTTCAAATAAAATACTTAAACATTTAATCAAAACACCTAAAAGCAACTGAGGTGCTGGAAAAAAAAAAAAAATAAAAATAAAATGAGGCGCTGCATCCTATGAACTAAGTGCTGGTCCAAATCTGGAATAAAAAAATTAAGCTCTGGATGGGCCCCAAAAACCTTGTACTGTAAGATCTTTGGCACCTTTATTTTGGGGGTCACGGGCTGAAAAGGTTGAGAACCACTGGTGTAAAGCAGACCACCAATGGTTCCTAGAACATCAGAGATACGTTTTCTGCAGTGACCCTCAATATAAATTAATTTATATTTAAAGACCGTGTTATGCAAACTCAGCCATATTCTAATAAACACATTAAATAGGTCATAAATATATTCCTTAAAACATGTAAAAATTCATTCAACCATTTATAATTTAATTGTGGAGCTAGGCTTCACAAACTGTGTTCAGGATTTAATGGGCGGGTCAGAAATTCTAGCCGCGTTACGTAACAGAGCCCACATTAGTATAAACCCGACCCTGCTGCTGAAGCACACCAAACTTTCACGGCCTCCAGCGGGCGCAATTAGGCCCCTCGCCGAAAATAAACCACATATTCAGACTCGAGGGAATAAAACACGTCCGTTGGTGCCACGTTTTCTATTAAATGAGCCCTTTTTTTGCACCAAGATGTTTTTTTTTTTTTTTTGCCTCTAGCGGGCGCAGTTCTGACTCTACCCAGAGTTACACATATTCAGACTCGGACATATTCTGACACCTTGTTTGGCCCAATATGAGCACCTTAAGAGGCAATATTGACACTGGAGCCGCTTTCACACTGCTCTCTCCCATAGCAACAGTACATGGAGCCCTTCTCGCGCGTGGGTGTGGCTCCTGCGCCTCTAACTGACACGCCCCCAGCATTTCAGACCAGACAAAAGTGAGACTTAATTTTTTATACTGAGCACATTTTTTTTCATCTTTCAAACTCATTGTGACAAACTCATAACAGACATTTATTTCTGCTTCACAAGGACTTTAACTTTTATCTACTGTATATACTGTATGTCTGTCTTTAATTTTTCTGAGTTTGGAATGTGTAAAGAATTCAACAAACATTTCATTTCAAATTGTGTGAATGAAAATATAGCCCTATTTACAGTTTCTGAAAAAAACAAACGCGTTTATTTGATTATAATTTAAGTCAGTACAACACACTGTTTGCATGAAACATTTATTTAGCCACCTTTGAGCCGTGGTTGAACTCGCGTCAGTTATTGACTGTGACGCATTTCTTGGTGTATATTTTTTATATAAGCCTCAGATCTTTTTTTCATGCTCGTGTAAATATAATAAGCAAACCATGCAGAGATACAGCAGGTCCAATTGATATGCTGAGTGTTTAAATGACGGTAAGGAAGAGGTAATTAGAGAAAGAAGGAAGGAAGCGGGAGATGAAATCAGAAAAATGTTAAACACAAACACACACAGTGACATGGTAGAGGCTGAGATGCAAACTAGATAAGAAAGGTAATATACTATATATATATATATATATATATATATATATATATATATATATATATATATATAAAACAATGTCAACACAGACAACAAAACTGTTTATAGGTGTTAACACTATCATATATACCTTTTTTTTTCTTCTTCATAGTCACTCAAATATGCATCGTGGAGCACAAATATCTGCCCACATAACGCCACAGGCTGACGACTGTCTATCTTAAATCCACACTACCTGACGGAAAGGCCAGGCTCGATCCAACGATCTGGTAAAAAAGAATGAAAGAAAATCGCCACGCGTCGGTTGGAGTTGTGATAAGGCCGTTCTGCGGGTTGCATAGCAGAGTCGGCACTGATAACAAAACGCTCTCATGTTCCTCTGCACATCAGCAGAGCCCATCTGTCTATTTTCAGCCTGACTCTCTGCTTCTTAAATGCATTTAATTTCACCCAGTGAAAGCCTTTCAGGCAAGAAAAATCAATGGCCGACTAGAAAAGCACGCTTTTGTAAATAGGTTGTGGTGTATTTCAAAATAAAAACGTCATTTAAAGTCATGGTTTATTTTTTCCCCCTTTTTTTTTTTTAGACGAGCAAAAGAAAGTGTGTAGTGTTTTTTTTTTTTTTTTTTAGCTTTGGTTTACTAGTTGTTTTCTTGTTTTTATTGTATTCTTCATCGTGTGAGCCTTTTAGACATTAGCTGGGTTTCCATTACAGATTTTCGCAAAATAAAAGGGATATTTCTATATGTCAACTAAGTATAGTTTTGGGGGAGGAGCCTCGTAACTCCCTTGAAATCTCATTCTGCGAGACGTGACTGCAGAAAGATGGACACTCAGAACCTCCTTATAACACTCTGTATTCCTTTGTTGTTTCACGTCTAATGTGGCACTAATAAGGTTAGAACACCACCTGTGATGAGTTGTCTTAATTGCAAAACTGATCGGTGTGCACTGTAAATAAAGCAAGGCCTTTTTTTTCTGTTATAACCAGTGCCGGCCTTCGCCTCTTTGGCAACCTTCAATCTTGGTGATATTTTCTTTTGGTGCCCCGTTATATGGTGTTTTTTTTAAATTTTTTTATACCAAATAATTGATATTTACATTATTGTTATAATGTCAAAATATATTCTATCACTCGCATAGTGGTCTTCACCATACCCACAATGATGCTTTACATAAAGAGAAAACATGAGCAAAATGACTTACCAAAAAGAGAGATATATTTAAAGTGCCATAAGTATTTTTTTATTTTTTTTTAATTTAAACACTTATGACTAAAATGTTTTATTCATTCATTAATTTCATTTTTATTTCAAGCAAATAGTGTGCCAAGAACAAAATAAAAGGATAGGCTACACAATAATAATCACTTGAAATTAGGGATGTAACAATTCACTCAACTCCTGATACGATTCGATTCACGATACTGGGTTCACGATACGATTCCCTCACGATTTATTTTACAAAATGGGACTGTAGACAAATATTTTTTTTTGGGAAAAAAAATAGAAAATACTGTATTATTTTCCTTTTATTTTTCTTTATTCAAAACAATGCAATTTAACTAAAAATAAATCTTGAATTAAATAAATAAAGGAATAATACAAATGAAAATGAAGCCTATTAATTTAAATTCTGGTTCTATAATAAAAAATGCAAAACTGCATAATTGTTCTTTTTCTTTTAAAAGTGCAACTGAAAATGTATTTTGTGCCTTAACAATTGGACTTTAAAAAAAAAAAAAAAAACCGTGATTGCGCTAATTTACGTCATATTTGTTTGGACCAGCAGAGGGCGCTGGAAACAGTGGTCGGTTGGCATGCAGATATCTTGCAGTGAAGAAGAGAAGCTATGCTAGCAGACAGAGCTAATAGAAAAACGTGACTTTTACAGATATTCAAGTAATATTACAGATATTCTTTCGGTGCTAAAGGGGTAATGAATCATTTATTAACATATTTAAGAGTAGAAGGCGGCCAGAAAGAAAGTATAAGCAGACTCCGCCAGCCGCCAACACTTGTGTACTGCAATTCAATTTTCAGAAAATCAATATCAACCGTGATACCTATGAATCGATTTTTAACTGCCTTACGATTAATCGTTACATCCCTACTTGAAATGGAGTAGGAAGGATTAAAACTTACTGACGTTCGCGTTTTGCGAAAAGATCCAAAACACCCAGATTTCACATTACAATACTAAAATTGCAGTAAAGAACACACATCAACTTAAATAATTACAGTTCGCAGAGGTATTGCACAAAAACTTTAGAAAAAAATTTTTTTTAATTTATTTTTTTAATTGTCGTTTAACCTATATATTAATATTATTGTTTAGTTTACGATCCTAATAATATCAGCTCTTTGGTTGTTTGATTCCATTTTTTATTTGTTTATTTTTATATTAATTTGGCGCCCCCTGGATGTATGACGCCCTTAGGGTTTGCCAAGATTGCCTATATAACGGACCGGCCGTTAAACCAGAAATAAGGTGATTCACAGTTTGAAACAAAATATCGTATAAAATGTCACACATGCATCTTAAACCACTCATAAGCATTATATTAATAATATTTACTGTGTTCGCCTGATGACCACATGAAAAAGAGAGCAAAATAGGACGGCAGGTGTATAATTTCTGCGCGGAAATGCACGTAAATGGGACGAATATCACGGACAAAATAAATTAATGAATACATTGACATTAAAATGACACTATCAATGCAGACATAAATACACTGTAAATAAAATGAACTTCTCATGTTGTCATGGCAACTTAAACAGACTGACAGCGTCAGCTATAGTTTGTGTTGGACAGCATTTAAAGCTCAAAAATCTAAGCATTTATAACTATTTCTTCTAATACAAATATTTGTGTGTATGTGTAGCGGGTCCCGGTCTGGTCTCCGCTAGCACATGTATAGATAATCCTCCTGAGAGGAGTGCTGTAAGTGTAGGAAAGACGCAGCAAAGCCGGACACACGCGACTCTTTCTCCATTCAGTTGGATTATGAGGCACGTCCGGTGCGAACCGCTTAGAGACTCAGTGACGTTTCAGGTTAGTGTCGCCATTATCACATATGTATCTTCTTCTCTTGTTCCAAGGATATTATATTTCCCATGTGTGAGCATTTCCAGTCCTATGCCAGATGGCCTCAACAGCAAAAAAAAAAAAAGCCAATAGTCCTAAAGGTGGCGCTACAGCAAGCATCTAAAGTTCGACATTTTGAAAATTCACGAAAAATAAAACAACCATATGGGCTTACAGATTTGCAACTTTCCCCAAAATGTAGCCCCAACACTGAAAAAAAACTTAATTTCATTTTTTTACATTTAAACATATTGGAATCGGTCCATTTTCTTAAAAAAAACGTAAACGTTATTGGAAAATCTCATCCTACAAGTTTTGCTCATTTGACACCAAACTTGCTCCAGCTCATCTTCAGACTGTCCTACACAAACGATCCACACAAATCTGTCATTTGTCAAAAATTGAGCCGACAGTGCCTCAAAATGTTTGACTGTAAACTGTAATGTAAATATGCTTGCAAAACTGACATTTTTACATGTCAGTTCTTTACTTCTGGAGCTTTCATTTCTATAAAAAAAATGTTAAATTAACAACATATCCATGCTGTCTGGATGCAATTTGTCACTATTTGGAATTTTGTCAATTTGTCAATTTTGTCTTTCCAGCTTTGTACTGTAACATCCCTGCATGTTTTATAGTTGTAGTGTTGTCGTTCTAATGTTAATGTTGATGATTCCAATTAGCTAACAAGAAAGAAGGTTGTCGTCCTTTCCAGCGTTCTGTGGGACGCTACATTGGTGTCAGAAGTAAAAGCGAGAGCACCGGACTGCTGACCGCAGCTGGCGACACTGCTCATCAGCCTAAAGAGAGGATGGCAGCTGGAAGTGGGGCCGGTGCCCGGCCGAGAGTTAAGCAGGAAGCTATGGACAGTGAGTACACTGGTTCTCCGAGACGTGGGAGTGACTTTGACCGGACGGAGGAGCACAAGGCTCGCCTTAGATGGACGGCCAGGAAGCTAGCAGCTGACGCCGGGTTCGGTCAGCGTGGCGCGGAGCGGCGCTCCGACGCGGGAAATCACACCGGAAGTGACGCAGCACCAGATGTAAACAAATATGGCGGCGCCCTGTGTATCCGTCCACATGTAAAAACGCCAAAATACTCCGGTAAGGCGGACTGGGAGGCCTTTCATGCCCAATTTGAACTATTGGCACGTGCAGAAGCCTGGTCTGTGGACACTAAAGCACTCCAATTAGCCCTTTGCCTCACTGATGATGCCCTGGCATGCTTGCTGTTGTTGAGCCCGGCTGAAAGAGATGATTATGGGGCTCTGGTTGGAGCCCTACAGCGGCGATTTGGACAGTGTACACAGCCTAGTGTCCTGCGCACAGAGCTGACAAACAGGCAGAGACAATCCGGTGAACCACTACGAGTTCTGGCCAATGACATTGAGACTCTGGCGAGGAAAGCTTATGCCCACATGCCCACTTATGTGCAAGATGAGCTAGCCAGAGACCAGTTTATTAGAGCCATAACCCCTAGAGAGCTACGCATTCAAACGCAGCTGGCACACCCCCGCAGTTTACAAGAAGCTTTGGAGCTGGCTGTGGAAAGAGAAGCTGTGGGGACTGCTGCTGAGAGTGACCATGGTCGAAGCGGACCTGTCGTGAGAACCATGACCCAGCAAGACTCAGGTCAAGAGAAGCCAGTCTGGGCTGCTGAGTTAACGGAAATGATCAGAGCCGTGTCGCTGCAGTCGACAGGCGGCAACGCCCGCCCTCGCCGGGGCCCCCCTGTTTGCTGGACGTGCGGCCAGCCTGGCCACATCAGCGTGCGGTGCCCAAAGCATGCTGGTGCTCAGGGAAACGCACCTGGGTCTGCGTAGAGGGGACCACGCAGGCCCTGTCTTCTGGGTCCCATCCTGCCCTGTTACCCATAGACGGGGCCAAACTGTACAGCCGAGGGAGCGGGGCTCCACTCCCCCCAGAAACAGACGACGGCGCAGAGGTCGTGAGAGTGGTGGGTTGGACCCATGCAGGACACTTTTGCCATGTCCCCATCACCCTTGCGGGGGCTCCATGCACGGCCCTGGTTGACACTGGCTCTACTGCAACACTGGTGAGACCCGACATGGTGCCAGCAGGGACGCAATTGGAACCTACTGTTGTGAAATTACGAACTGTGACTGGTGAGCTGGCCCCCATGCTGGGAAGGGGGGTAGTAACCGTATCGGTTGGGGGATGGACAGTGAACGTTAAGGTGTGGGTTGCAGCGGTACAGGACCCCTGCATATTGGGTCTGGACTTCCTGCGCATCCAACAATGTGTGTTGGACCTGGGGAAGAGCACACTAGCCTTTCATGAGGGCCCCACAGTCAAAATGGTGCCCCCCACACGGGCCGATGGGCTGCACCTGCTGAGTCGGGGAGCGACGGAGGAATACCAGCTGCTGCATCCGCCTTCCCCAGCCAATCCTGCTGTTCTGCAGCCCCCCATCCTCCACTCTCCAGGGGTCATACTCCCTCCTGCCCTGGACCAACAGCCTACTGGGGAGGATGGAGATAGACTGTCGGTGGTGAGAGAAGTGTGGAAACGCAGCTGCCACAACTTGGATTCCAGGCAACAAGATGAGCTGTGGCAGGTGTTATCGGATTTTAAGGACATTTTTGCACTGACAGAAGATGAAGTGGGTCTAACTCACTTAGTGCAGCATGACATTGAAACTGGAGATGCACGGCCCATTAGAACACGCCCCCGCCGCCTTCCCCTGGCTCATCAGACTGCTGCTGAAACAGCAATAGATGAGATGCTGAAGACAGGCATCATTGAACCTTCGAGCAGTCCCTGGGCCTCAGGGGTTGTGATGGTAAACAAAAAGAATAGTGCTAAAATGAGATTTTGTGTCGATTACAGGCCGCTGAACAATGTGACCAGGACGGACTCGTACCCGCTGCCCCGCATCGATGAGTCCCTGGACTTGGTTGCTGGCTCATCCTGGTTCTCCTCCTTGGACCTGCGTAGCGGGTACTGGCAGGTACCCCTCAGCCCTGTAGCCAAACCAAAGACGGCCTTCTGCACTGGCAGGGGGCTGTGGCAGTTTCGAGTTCTTCCCTTCGGTCTGTGCAATGCCCCCGCCACGTTTGAACGGTTGATGGAAAAGGTTTCGGCTGATATCCCCCGAGAGTGTCTGGTCTATTTGGACGACATCCTGGTGCATGGGAGCTCCTTTGAGGCGGCTTTGGCGTCCCTGCGCCGCACCCTACAAAAAATAGCAGCGGCCGGGTTGAGGCTCCACCCAGACAAATGCTGCTTCATGAAAAGAGAGCTGGAGTTTTTGGGGCACAAGATCGGTGGTGAGGGCATCAGCACACTAGAGGAGAAGGTGCAGGTGGTAAAGGACTGGCCAAGCCCCACCAACCTGAGAGAGCTGAAGAGCTTCATTGGACTAGCATCCTACTACCGGCGGTTTGTGCGTGGTTTTTCCTGCATTGCTGCACCCCTATTTCGCCTGCAGCAGAAAGACAAGGACTTTGCCTGGACCCCAGACTGTGAGCAGGCTTTCAACTGTCTTAAGAATGCCCTGACAGAGTCGCCCATCCTCACCCCACCGGACCCCAGCCTGCCGTTTCTTTTGGACACGGATGCCAGCGATGTCGGAACTGGGGCGGTGTTGAGCCAGGTGGGGCCGGAGGGGGAGAAGGTAGTCGCGTACTTCAGCAGAACCTTCAACAAGGCTGAAAGACGCTACTGTGTGACTCGCAGAGAGCTTCTAGCTATAGTGAGGGCGATAAAGAACTTCAAATATTATCTGTGTGGCCTGCCCTTCACTCTCCGAACTGACCACGCGGCACTCCAGTGGTTAATGTCTTTTAAGGAGCCAGAGGGGCAGATTGCACGCTGGCTGGAGGAACTGGCACCATTTTCCTTCAAAGTCGAGTACCGAGCAGGAGCTCACCATGGCAATGCTGATGCCATGTCCCGGCGCCCCTGTGCCCCCGATGGATGCCGGTACTGCGGGAAGAGAGAGGCCCGGGAAGGAGAACTCCGTGCTGAGGAGGAGCGAGACCCCATGTATAGCGGAAATGGGCCAGGCTGCAATGCAGTGCAGGTTGTTGACTCAGCGGAATGGAGAGCACAACAGGAACAGGATGCCGACCTCCAACCGGTGCTACAGTGGGTGGAAGCTAGACGAAAACCACAATGGAATGAAGTCACTGGGTGCTCGCCTGCCACAAAAGGACTGTTTGAAAAGTTCACTGCTCTCAGGGTGAAAGATGGAGTGCTTCAGAGAGCCTGGAAAGAGCCGGCTACAGGTGAAAGTAAGTGGCAGGTGGTGGTCCCCAGGGGCCTCAGAGAAGCTGTGTTAAACTCCTGTCATGGAACGACTGGAGCGGGACACTTTGGAGTTTCCAAAACCCTCCGTCGGCTTCGTCAAAGTTTCTACTGGGGTCAGCTCAAGAGAGATGTTGAGGACTTTTGCCGCCGCTGCGACCTTTGCACAGCGCACAAGGGCCCCCCAGATCAATCACGCGCCCCTCTCCAGCAGCTGGCAGTGGGAGCCCCGATGGAGAGAGTAGCAGTAGACATTATGGGTCCGTTCCCGCGCACAGACAAGGGGAACCGCTATGTCCTGGTCGCTATGGATTACTTCACAAAGTGGCCAGAGGCGTATGCTTTACCAGACCAGGAAGCAGAAACTGTGGTGGATATGCTGGTCGAGGGCATGTTCTCCAGATTTGGGGCTGCAGAGACTATCCATAGCGACCAGGGGAGGAACTTTGAGTCAGCAGTTTTCTCCACCATGTGTGAACGCCTTGGAATGCAAAAAACACGGACTACCCCTTTACACCCCCAGAGTGACGGACTCGCTGAGCGGTTTAACAGAACCCTGGCAAAACAACTTGCCATCCTCACTGCAGAACACCAACGGGACTGGGACATGCACCTCCCCCTTGTCTGGCTGGCCTACAGGTCTGCTGTACAGGAGTCTACAGCATGCACGCCTGCCCTGCTTATGTTGGGACGGGAACTGCGAACCCCTGCGGAAATGGCATTTGGAAAACCTCCAGATACACCGATGGTTCCACCGGGACCAGAATATGCCAGGCGCCTCCAAGACAGGATGGAGTCAGCCCACTCGTTTGCCCGGGACCAGCTAGAGAAAGCGGGAATGAGACAAAAACGAAACTATGACATGAAGACCAGAGGGACAGACTTTGGGGCTGGTGACTTAGTCTGGGTTTATAGCCCGAAGCGAAAGAAGGGCCGGTGCCCTAAGTTAGACTGTCACTGGCTGGGGCCGTGTGAAGTGTTGGAAAAGCTTGGAGAGGTGGTTTACAGGGTTCAGCTGCCACCTCGGGGAAGACGGGTGGCCCTCCACAGAGACAGGCTGGCCCCGTACAGAGGCGATGCACGCCCCTGCCAACTTCCTAGACCCCTGACAATCCTCCGGAGGAACAGAGCAGCCACACCCCCAGAACCATGGGCTGCTGACCCCCCACAATCCCCCTCAACCCTAAACTCGCCCCCTGCTCAGTCCCAGGATACTACAGGACAACAGACACGGGCCCTTGTGTCCCATGTGGGGAGGCCCCAGAGACAATTAAGACCCCCTAGGTACCTCAGAGACTTTTTGTGCGATCCCTCGGGGCGAGGGATTCAGTAAGGGGGGGGCAGTGTAACATCCCTGCATGTTTTATAGTTGTAGTGTTGTCGTTCTAATGTTAATGTTGATGATTCCAATTATCGCTTGTTCTTTGAATGCACCTTTTGGGGAGCTGGGATGTGAGTGGCTGAGTGAACGAGGGGGCGGGGGAGAGAGAGGAAGTGAGCCCCTGTGTGTGTTTGTGAGAGAGCTGGGAGATGAATGAATGAGAGGAGCCTGATAAGCTTTGACCCATTTTTGTTGTGTTTGGCGTGGTTACGGCCGACAGTAACCGCAGTTCTGTACGGGAATAAAGCGGCTAACAAGAAAGAAGGTTGTCGTCCTTTCCAGCGTTCTGTGGGACGCTACAGTACCTTATTTAGTTTAGATTAAATCATTTTTTATTACTTCATCATCTCTCCTGTCTGGTCTTCATCATTTATCACCACAGAGTGTGTTTTCAAGTCAAAGACGAGGTAACCGTAAATTTCACCGTAACAGAAGTTAACGGCTTTCCAAAAATCTCGGGATGAAATGTGTCTACTTGAGTTTTATGGCTCAAATGACCACATGTTGACATTCTACTTGGTCACTTTTGCGCTTAAAATGCTTTCAAAACTTTCAAAGCTGGAGAATTAACGGAGATATTTGGCCTCGGTGTGCTTTAGGTTTTTGTCGTTGTAGCTTCAAAATGCATTTTGGGAAGCTTGGAAGTATACTTCATTGGGAACGCTCATCATCCTAATTATCCTAACCATACTTATAGTATATAATATACAGTATATACTCATTGAGTTTGTCGTATGGCATTGCGAACTCAGCCTCAGTGATATGGAGCAGAGGTTCTCAACTGGTCTCACCCTAGAACCCAAACTTTGCCACGATAATTATATCGCGATCCACTTTTTTTTTTTTAGAATTCAACCAACTAAATTTAGGTTTTCAAAATAGCTGTTGAAAACACACATATATAATCTTTTTAAAAACATAAATCTATATATTTTCCTGTACAACATGCCATTCGCAGCATGCATGTCAAAAGAAAAGTTTCTTTCAAAATAAAAGACAAGTCCAACATGAGAGACATTAAGTATTTATTTTTGACCAGTTGTCCGCGACCCACCCAGTACAGGTCCGCGACCCACTTTTGGGTCCCGACCCACCAGTTGAGAATCGCTGATATACAGCATTGTCTCTTTTGCCAGAAATTGTAAGTTGTAATTGTAAGTTCAAGCCTCAACTGATTGTTGCTCAGAATTGCCTGAAACTGTCTGGCTCTGATCATTGCTGCGCAGCAACTATAATTTATTCTCGCAATCCCAGTGCCTTTTGGGTCTGAATTGTAACAAAGTCAATCAGTTGAATGGGTGAAACCATCAACAGCCCTGTGTAATACCCGTATTTTAGTTATCTACCTTTGAGTTGATGCTTTATTAATGCATTTATATCAATTCAAACACTCATCCCTGTATCTATATAGGAGACAAAGCTTTACCTTTATCATCGCGGACAAAATGTCAAGCAAAACCGTCCATCTCTCGTGTTTCCTGTCATTGTTTTGCTGATCATTGCTTTATACAATCTCTCATCCTCTATCCGTGTGCCACTTTCCATCTCTTTCCATCTATCCGCTGTCTGCGTTGTTGTTAGCACATCACCGTGAAATGCCAGCTGTAAGAGTGACAGACGCAGTGTCACCTCTGTGCAGTTGCGTCACAGAGGCGACAAGCCATCAACACGTATGTGATGTGAAGGGGAAAGTCAGACAGGCTGTGTGGGTGTTTTTGTTGCTATATCTGAGAAAAATGAGCGGTGATAGGTAGGACTTAGCATACCGGGTTTGGATGATTATAAACAAAGATTAGCTAGATTTAACACACTGCCAGATGTGTAGTAACGGTATGTTGTGGATAAACCAGAGATGGGCAACTTGTATCACAGTGGGGGCCACAATTGAAGGGCCACATTATCAACATTCGTGTCATTTAGTTCTGAAGTATTTGCATAAAAACAGGTACTTAAATATTAAAAGTAATTGGAAAATCTCAAAGTGTAGTGCAACTGAACTGAAATTCCATAAAAAAATGTAGGTTTGCTTGTAATAAAACTATATCAAACCGACCAAATTACCATAATTCATAAAATGAACATATACTGTTCAATAGGCTCAACATTACACAAATAATGGTTGGAAGTCCGAGTTTATTAAATCAGCTGCATTCATCAATATTAGTAGTCCCTCGTTTATCGCGGGGGTTACGTTCCAAAAATAACCCGCAATAGTTGAAATTAGCGAAGTAGTCGGCTCAATTTTTTTACCATTAGCAGATAAAAGTTCTCTCTGTAGCACTGAGCTAGGATAGCATTATCCAAAAATCTGCAAAACACCGAGGCTGCGAAAGCTGAACCGCGTTATAGCGACGGACGACTGTACACCTGTTTCACTTGCCATAAAACCAATCAAACCAACACTTATATTGACAAAACAAACAAATGTTTCTGTTAAGGAGCAAGCAGGTCAGAAAATGAATGGGATGGATATATTTCTTGTACTTGGAGTAACATATGAGCATGCAGGTATGCTATATTTATCAAATTAAAAAAACAAGAAAAGAAATCTAAGATACAATGAATAATGCATCTTATATTTAGCTAAACTGACTTTATATTGCCAGCATTCAATTGTTTTGGTTAAATAAAAAGACCTTGAATGTGGCCCTAAAATACAGCCATGGATGCTCCGATCGGTCAATCTCTGCCCAAGCGACTGTTTAAACAACACCACTATTAGACGTGACCCGCCTCTCTCTGATTGGCTTCTGCATTGTTGAGCATGATGTATCAAAGGTATCTGGGACCACCTGTATGAGCAGAAGTCCTTAGCTGTTTTGTTTTTTTTTAAATAGCAGAAAACGGTTAGACGGAAAGTGATCATGATGACATTTTGTAGGATAACATCACGTTCACAGTGTTTCAAAATAGAAACTGTTGTAACTGTGCTTCAAAAGCTGTTATTGTATTTGGTTTTTAGATATGTACACGCAAAGTTTTCAGTTTTTTCTTTAGAAAGCTTCATATTCTGTGAGAATTTAAAGAACAAGCGTTGAGTCATGTTTTCCATGCATCCATTTATGTTCCTCCTGTGCGGTGGTTATGGAATATATGAGCACCAAGCCACAGTCCGAGGTGCTTTCCTGATATAGTATAATGCGCACCCCTGTCTATATGTTAATGGTGGCTCAGTGCTAGATTACTGAAGAGTTGGGGGTTTGAATTCAACTCTATCCAAGTAATTGTCACCGTGTCTTTGGGCAAGGTACTTTACCCACATTGCCTCGTATGAATGACTATGAATTCTGCATGAATTATGGGAGTGACTGGTGTGAATGAATAATGGTTTTTGTATGCGCTTTGAGTCTCCTTGAAATAAGCGCTATATGAATGCAAGCCATTATTGTTATTATTAAACTGTTTGTAAGAGTAAAGCTACAGATGCATCCAGTAAATTTTATTATGATCTGTTTAAAATCAGACAGTTGGCTAATACATTTTTACCTTGCCTGCAAGATGAATTCTCCTGGTGTTCAAACACCAGAATCCATCTTGTGCTGTTCCCGTCTTTGCCTTTTGAATCAGAACCAAAACGGTTCAAACCAATCATGAGGCAGTGTTGTGGTTTAGGGTGGGGTATCCGGGTGTGAGGAAGGCAGAAGCGCCGAAGCAAAACTGGTTGCGGAGAGAGGAACTAGCGGGGCTACTGCTATTAGCACAGCTCCGAATCAAATAGAAAGATGTCGACGCAGGAGGATGATTAACGTGCCCTTAACTCGCATACTTGTGTTGCAATAACGGTAAAAGTCACTCAACGACAAAATGACCACAGCATTACTATCCCAAAAAAGAGTTTTCACCAGCGGAGCCTTGTTGTTGTTCTCGTAGCGTCTCTGCCGCGCATGCCGATGACATCATTTGTTATCGTGTGACTGGTTAAAGTGGACAGGCGCTTCGCACAATCAGCTTCAAGCATTCTGTTCATGTCCCTCCCTGGTTCCGAAAGGATTCGCCAGACGCAGACCAAGATCAATGTGGAGAACTCGAGTTAGAGGGAGGGCTACACATCAATCTGGGTCTTGCCAGGTCAGATTGAATTAGCATCGTTTCAGATTTAGCTGAGTGAACCAGCTTTAGTGTTGGTGTCTGTACATAATGTAGTGGTTCAGGTGGTGTTTTTTTGTCTTTTTTTTTCCCACTCTTAAGTCTGTACTGACATTTAGCACTACAGAGTGTGAGCAAATTGGACGCTTCTTTAGGCAGTTGACGACTGTTATTTTCACCTTTGTGGTTAGAGATGTTCCATATCGGCTTTTTGCTGATATCCGATTTGTCGATATTACAATAACTTTGTAATATTACCCGATACTAATATAGACATTAAAGCCCACCCTCCAAATCTAGCATTATCACATGATATACTCTTTCTCAATCAAAATTACAAGTTAAACCTACTTTTATTGTGATGCCCCACTGGATGTATTTAAAAAATAAACATCATCCACACAAAAAATACGACATTAGTAATGGAAAATGTGCCATATTTGATTTATTATGTTGTCTAAAACAACAGCTTGATAGTACTAGGGTGATGTCCTGTTGCCCTTATTCTATTGGTGGAAAAGTCCTCGATCCTAATTGTAGTAAAAAGTTTGTTATAAAATATGTATCAATATTATGTATATCTATACATGACACTGGCATTTTGTCCACTGGGATTCTGACAGTTGGGATTTTGTCATGGACTCCACCACAAGAAGCATTTACGATTTTCTTGCAAAAAAGGGATGAAAGTGAGAATGAAGTATATTTTCAGCAAATTCTAAAGTCTATTTTCTTTCTCAGACAGCCTGAGAAGTTGTCTGAAGCACACATAAATAGATATTTTATATTGTATATTATATTTCAGTAATTACCACCCTTGATTTCTACATGTAATGAATCAGACCGATAAACTTAACTTTTTGGTAAAGATGATGGTGTCACGACTCTGGCAACACCTCTAGAAAGCCTTCAGAAAAGGATTTATTTGTCAGGGACAAACACTGATAATACGAGCAGGGCAGTCGACTGCTTAAGAAGGACTTAACTGTTGCACAGCATGAATAGGAAATGTATGACAAAGTAAAAGAGAAAGTTACAGGCAAGGCTTGAGAAAGAGCAAGTGTGAGTTGGCAAGAAAGTAAAGCAACTAGGCAGAGAAGGTTGAAAGAACAAACAAAAAAAACCATGCGCTGAATTACAAAAAAAAAAAAAAAAACAGAAATAGGACTTGCTGTTGGAAAGCTAAGATGGGGCAGTGAGAGGACTGGAAACAAAGTTGGAAAATGAGTTATTTTAGCAGTCGAGTAATTAATAGACACTGCGACAAATGAATTACATTTCTAGTCACCCATCTACACAGAAGTTTTTAAAATATGTTTAACAAAGGGAGAGATGTTACTAAGGCTTTATTAGCAAAGGGATGATGAACACTGTTTAGTTGCAGAGACAAGAATATACCAGGCACATGTACTACAATTGATAAAACTAGTAAGCTGTATGCGTGATACATTACTAAATACCTATGTTCGTCCAAAATGTAAAGAGACAGTAAGCAATAGGCAAATAAAAGAATGAAACTTATCAATCTGATTCAAGTCTGCGAGGAACTACAAAAACCCATAATCAGGATTATGCAGGGGACGATACACATGGTAACTGGTTAATTTCATCATTATTTTGATATTGGTTGCACTTCTTATGATCTGACAAGTCACATTAATACAGTGTTGAGATTCGGCCCACTAGTATTTTGTCCACTGGGATATGGACTGTTGTGATTCAGAAAGGGGCGTCAGACTTAGGGGGTAAAGGGTACTGAGTACTCAGGGCCCCCCTCAGAAGTCTGTTTTTATATATACAGTACGTATGTAGGAGAATGCATTTTAAACAATTTTAGATTATTTATGTTGGAATGAAAAGGGCCCTGTGTGAAAATGAGCTGGTTTTACACTAAAAACTATTGTTCATGCTGCATCAGGACCCTAGATACCACCCCCTTTTAAACAGTGCAAATGGTTTGACCCGCATGTGCCGCTGCGCTGTGGATGTGACATGGATCGAGAGATAGACAGCAGCAGGAAACCATGTCTTTCCTCAAGAATGGAAAAACCAGGCCAAAAACGCAAAGAAAGAAAGCAACTGCCTACTTTATTATTCAGAGATGAGCTTTAAAAACCATCACATCTTTTTTTTTTAGGTAATATATTATTTTATTTGAAATAAAGTACTTGCACTTAAGCACATTTAAATGCTCGAACATTCTTTTTGTACATCAAATCTTAATTAGAAATAAAATTGTTAAAAAAAAAAAAATAAAAATGATTTGGATGATAGGAGATATGTATATACCCCCGAACCCCCCCCCCCCCCCCCCCCCCCCCCCCAAAATAAAAAAAACAAAAAAAAAAAACAAATGCCTGCCGCCTCAAAAATTTCGCAAAAGTACGTCACAAACACAATATTCAATAAGCCACTAAAATATAGTAGAACAGATTTATAAAATACAAGCGATGGATATGGAATCATTAGGTTATTGCAGGGTTTTTTTCAACCTTGGGATCAGGACCCCAAGTGGGGTCACCTGGAATTAAAATGGGGTCAGTACTTAGTTAAAAAAAAAAGGTGGTAAAAACCGAATAAAATGCTATTTTTAAAATGTTTTTAATTATTATTTTTCAAATACACATCACACACAATATCAAATAACTGTATCCTATACTTTCTCAAAGAGAATTCTAGTTAAAATAAAATGCAGTATAAAAATATCTAAGGTGGCGCACTTGTCACTTTTTGCACTAATCCTGGATACTCTGTATTTGTAACACACTTTAATAAACATGATCAAAAACTAATTCTTAAGGAAATTGCCGGACATTTGTGAAAACTAGTATAGTTTCCGGGCGTAAAAAAGAAGTGTACATAACTTACAGTTGGGGCCCAACAAGATGGTTTGTACCCAGGGCTACGCCCCTGGATTCAGACTCAAACCTGGAATCTCTTCAATTTATAAAATTGTCATACATTTATCAAAAGTAGAACCAAATAGAAAAGGTAAAAACAAAACCAACTGTCAAAAAATTGATTTGACTTTTCTTACCTTTTGAATATTTAAAAAATGAAGCAAATAACTGATTATTCAAAGGTGTGTTTCACCTTTTTATGATTGACAGAAGTGTGATTATAAAATACACCTTATTAGTTGTATTTTGTGCCTGGTAATATTCTCGTATGGCATTCGGACATTTAGGAAATTCTATATGGACGTAACACAATTATAATTGTCCAAGGGGAAAAGGTGGATCATTATATGATAGAAAACTCTGGTTCCTCAGAGAAATGGTTTGTAGAATATGGAGTAAATAACAAGTTGCTTTTCTTTAGATGGCATAAAGTAAGTTCTTTAAACTCCCTGGTGGCATTTGTCTTGTTCATAAGTGTCAATCGTTCCTATGGTACCTGACCCGACCTCCCATGAATACTAATGACCATGCAGTAATAGAGCGATATTTCACTTCCTTAGCAACCAAACAGAAGGGAGAAAAGATATGAAAATAAGGCAAGTCAACAGAATTGCTCTGACACCTCTTGGTGCTGTCAGACGACAGCACATTCTGTATCCCCTTGGGGTCTGCGAGGAAAAGCAAATGGCTTTTATTTACCTAGGGAAGGGCTTGAGTGCAGATAAGTGCAAAATGAGAACGCGAGTGGGTGAGTGGAACGAAAGATGGCGAAATGGAGAGAACGGTAGATAATGATGAAAGGGCTTTTTTAGCCCAGAGAAAGCAGTGAGTCATCCAATCATGTGTCCTGACTCAGTACGGCCTGGCTCCAACATGGCCACAGGATGTCTTTGGTCACTGTGGTTACGTGGCACAAGGGTTACGTCTTACTGGAGATGGAAGCACGTATTTTCGTTTTTTAAGCACACGTCACCAATACACATGGCTTGCAAATGAGTATGTAGATTGCATAAAAACAGTAATAATTGCTCAGGGCTTGGCTGTTACTCAGATTGTGTCCAGTGGGAAGATATGCTGTCATTATTGACGAAAGGCACTGCCTTCTTGACCCTGTTTTTTTTTATTCTCACTAACATCAGCTAGCATTGGTGATGTGTGGGTCGCTCTAAGAGCTGTCTCTTGATTGGGAGCTGCTTTGTTTCTCTCTATTTTTTTTTTTCTCTTCAAGCCACATTTGATTGGTCAATGTGTGTGTGTGTCGTCTGCGCTGAGCAGAGGGGGGAGGGGCTATGGTTTCACATTAGTTTCAAAATCCGCACGCGTGAAAACAACCGTGCGCATAAAACCCGTAGTTAGTGAGCGGGCATGCGCTCGTGGTCCCTCTATGAGGTGAATTCTCGCGCGTTTACATGTGCCGTCACTTTCTGCGCACTCTTGGTAACTCCAATGCATGCTCGACATCACTTCCTGCTTGCTCGCGTAGCAAAATTAGTTTACCCACCAGGATCAACCCCTCAAAGCTGAGGCACTTGGTTTTTGTTAATGCAAAACTTCTCTGAAGGAAAAAACTTTTACCTGGATGCAGATTTTTTTTTTCAATTTCTTTAATACATTTTCATTTATATTTTATGTGATTGTAAGCTTCTGTATGTTTAACATTAAATTTGTTTAGTAGTAAAAATCTAAGTCAGTTAAGGTCATTTGTATATAGTTGAACATTTGTTTTTACACTTTATAATTTATTCTATTTTTTATCACTCTGTAGAGTGTATAAATACAGGTGTATTTATATAATAAACATTTGATATAGTGCATGTATTTTTACATTAGTAATTTAAATTGTGCCTAATTTTACATTATTGTTATTAAATCAATTTAACCACCAAAAAATCTTAAGGAGCCAATTGGGAGCAAAAAGAGCCGGCTCTTTAAAAAAAGCCGGAATTCCCATCACGAGCTAGCATCTCCATCTCTCTACTGTTCTAGGGCCTTATAATCAGTTTTCATCCTGGTACAGATAGAGGGGTAACACTCTACCCCATGAGATAAATCAATCACCAGCTAGTTCAGTGTGGGGAAAGTTCACAAAGGTTACTTTCTTTCTGTCTTCAGCTATTGGCTGGTACCAGGGACAATGTTGCATTTTTTTTAACCTTGGGCTACTCTAGTATGTGTTACTACAAAGTGCCAGTGGAATGCGGAAAATCTAATATCCTCATAACACTTGAAAGCGAAAGGTATAAAAATATAATGTACTTTCTGGTTCCCAGTGAAAAGAATCAAAGAGGAACTCTGAATATGCAGTCCTTTGAACTGATCTATGTATGCATTTATAGATTGGCCTTTCAGCATAAACCAACACATACATCTAAATACTGTTGTCCTTCAGAAGCAATTACCTGACTAAGCGCTTTGTCCCAAATGGTGTGCATCTTGGAAGTGTTTTACGTTTGATTCCAGAGTGAAGTACAAAATTAAAACATTTCGGATTATATAAAATAAAATAAAAATGTGAAGTTAAAGTTCTGTCGTACTGGCAAAAGTTTTAGCCTTCTCAGAGCCCAAAGCTGGTTAAAGTTATTACTGGCACATCATATTGTATAATTTTATACACTGTGGGAGTAAAGCAGAGGTAATTAATTCTCACAGAGGTGAAATATACAAAATGCAAACAGAACTGCCAAGAGCTGAATTTCAACCAGTCCTCTTGCTGCTCAAGGCTTTCAACAGAATCCTACATTAAACACATTTCCCTGGAAAGTTTCCTGTTCTCTGTTAGTAATAAAAATCAAACTCAATTGAGGTCACTTCTATCCAGGATCTTGTTCTTTTGGTCATGACCCACTCTTCACTCTTTGTTGTTTCTTGGTTATTGGTGTGTTCCAACCAACTTGAATAGATGCATATTGCCACTTACTGTACTAGAGTGTGTAAATCTTGTTATTGTTATTCTTGGTTAATGCTGTGTTGCAACCAACACATCACGGACGTTGACTCACCGGTAAATTAAGCATTTGAGCCCTTTGTGCTGATGAAGAGTGGCTGAAACTGATGCCTTTTATTCCGCCCCACCTGGCTCTCTTACAGCTCCAGGGATTTGAACCAAGGACCCGCCGCTCAAATGCTTGGTTGTCTGATCATTGGGCCACCCCTGCTAATGTTGCAAGTCTAAAGCGTATTCCCAAGCTCCAAATTATATGTGAAGTTGTTTTGAGTTTTAAAATGAAGTCTGTGTTTGCACTATAAATAATTGGTGATCGCTCCATTGTGTACCATCTAGTGAAATTGGAAACCTGATAGACTCCATCAACCTAAGTTAGACAACTTTGTCCC
The DNA here is from genome assembly GCF_900634775.1 of Gouania willdenowi. Taxonomy (NCBI): domain Eukaryota; kingdom Metazoa; phylum Chordata; class Actinopteri; order Blenniiformes; family Gobiesocidae; genus Gouania; species Gouania willdenowi. The sequence goes on along the minus strand of NC_041061.1, from coordinate 20,733,166 downwards.
TTGTGCAGCATAAGGCCAGAATCAGCCGCCTGTACTCACTGTAATGTGCTTTTTGTCTCAGATAAAATATATCTCCGACAGGTCAAATGTGAATGTAGTCGACGAGGCTTCTGCCTTCCAAGTGAAGTCATTTTAAGGGCAACCTTAGCAGTCCGCTCTTGGTCGGTATAAAGGACGTGTCCTAGTCAGTCGGGGCGATGTACTGTATATGGTTTGTGTCTTGGTACTTTTGATGTTCAGGACAGTCGTCTTGGCAAAGTTATGCAGTCTTCTCCTGCTGATTTTTTTAGTCAGATTATAAAAACAGCTCGATTGTCTGCAAAGTCTAGATCTTCAAGCTTGGACGGTAAAGCCCAATGGAAATGTCTAGATTTGTCTGCTGAGGTGTTAAACGTGATGAAATTGATGATGGAATGGAAGAGCATGGGTGAGATGATGCGTCAAAGTACTTCACAGTGGTTAACAAGATTCATGCTGCCTCCAACTTTTATACAAGTAGTCTTTTAAATGCTTGAGTGCCATCATTTACTACAGTGACTCTCAAACTTTTTTGGCTCAAGTACCCCCTTTCTCGTATGACTACAACATTTTACTCTGAATTCTATGAAAAAACAACGATAGAGCACAATAATGTATAAAATGCACGTTATCACTCATTCATTCATGAGTGATGAAGCACATTTTAAAGAATCTCATTTTGTAAATAAGTGGAATGAAACTGTATGTAGTGTCTCATGAATATATGTATTTCCATAGTTTTTATCATTTACGGTTATCTCTCTCCTGATGTGGGCCCAGGACTGACCCATGTATTTTTAGTTTGTTTTAATCTAGATGATTTCTATCATTATTTTGTGTGATTTTTGGTGTCATTTTGTGTATTTTGTCCTTTTTATTGTTCAGTACATTTTTCTTTTGTTGTGTGTTTTTTTTAATGTCGTTTTTGGGTGTTGGTGTTATTTGAATTCTTTTCTCTGTGTTTTTTTTAAGTGTCGTGTGGTAGTTTGTCGTTTCGTATGTTTCTCTGTTATTTTTGTCTATTTTGTAGTGATCTTATGTATTTTTCTGTCATTTAGTGTGTCTTTGTTGTCGTTTTGTGTCTTGCTGGTAATAGTGTTTGTCTCTTTTAGGTTGTGTGTTTTTGGTGTCATTTGCGTATTTTGTTGTTGTTTGTCTGTTCTTTTTATTATAATTTACTCTAATTTTGTGTGTTTTTGTTGTCATTTTGCGAGTTGTTGGTAACAATTAGAGCAATTATCATTTTTCAACTCAAAATAAACATTGTAAAACTCCATGTTTCCTCTCTCTCTCTCTCTCTCTTGCTCTCTCTCTCTCTCTCTCTTTCTCTGTCTCTCTCTTGTTCTTTCTCTCTCGCTCTCTCTCTCTCGCTCTCTCTCTCTCTCTCTCGCTCTCTCTCTCTCTCTCTCTCTCTCTCTCTCTCTCTCTCTCGTACCTCTAGGGGTACACATGCCTCAATTTGATTTAATAAACATTCTCACATTAAAACTGTGGATAAAGATGAGTTGAGTTACAGCCAACATTACAAAATACAGTAGTTATTTATGGCCTAGATCAAGAGTATCAAATAAAAAAAAAATGATATAGATGTCTTTTTTTTGTATGTGGCAAAACTAGCTTTTTTTCTCCTTGCCAATATGTCATGCTTCATATATAAAATTTGGTTTTTAAAAATAACGCATCAATAAGTTTGACTCGATGAGTTGTATAGTTGGGCTAAAAGAGGCACAATTGGTATTAAGCATGTCACAGTAAAGAGATAGGGTTCAGAATGTTCCCAGTAACTCCATCACACCCGTACAGTAATCATTTTCATCCATTGTTCTATTTGGCCTGCTGTTTAATTGATTTTCCTGAAGGATTGTATCAAATCAAATCTCCTACTCTCATGGATTTGGCATTTCTGTATGGTGAGTGATTTTTACAGGCATGAATAGGGAGGTGAATAGAGATTATACCTCTTAAAAGAACAAGAATTTAAGAACAAGATTTTTTTTTTTTTTTTTTTTATCAAGAGACTAATTCTTGGATTGGTTCTGCATTAAAAGTTCCTCAGATTTTGTTCAGACAAAGACAAAGAAGTGTCGTACTTAATGTATTTCTTCCCTTGAAGCAGCTTCTCTTCATCTGAAAAGCTTGTCTAAGTGAAGTGACCCTGCTTTTTGATAACCATGTCTGTGAATGCTGGATATGGAATTAGATTTTCATCTTTTTATCAACTCCCCAAGACTAGAATAAGGTCCATCACTCTGTGGCTAATCCTCACTTGCTAGTACCCATTGTGAGGCAGGGGGACGGCCACTTGTCCTGGAAGTTTGTCTCTGCTTGTCATCTCTCCCTTAAAACGCCCACAGAGCTTAGCTGTCACTTACTAAAACTATATTTCTTTCTTTTTTTGGCCTATTGTGAGCCTGTGATTATAAGAAATGATTGCGGAGTAAAAACCCCTTTTTTTTCCCTTAACCGCACTTTCCAGTGCAGTAGATTTATTTCAAGCGACTCAAGTGATAATGTGGGTTGGACTGATTGTTCTTAAGGCTCTCTCAGACTACTGCAATTTCAGACTTCGGTTGGGGAAAAAAAACGCATAACGCACACATGGCTGTAAGTCCCATGTTCAAATGTCAACGTCATTGTTTGGATACTTTATGCCAGTTATCATTATCAGGTATTTCAATCTGGCTATTGTTTCCCTTTTCCTGTGTGTCAGCCTCTGGACCTGGCCTCCACATTGATCTGGGTTTGTGTCTGGCGAATCCATTCGGAACCAGGGATGGACATAAACAGAATGCTTGAAGCTGATTGGGCAAAGCGCCTGTCCACCATGATTTGCATTCGCCAATCACTGGGTAACAAATGATGATGTCATCGGCATGCAGAGACGCTGCTACAACAAGAAGACTCCGCCGGTGAAAACTTTCTTTTGTGATAGTAATACTGTGGTCATTACGTCGTTGAGTGACTTTTGTCGTTTTCGTAACACGAGTATGTGAGTTAAGGGCACGGTAACCGTCCTGTGTTGACATCTTTCTATTTTGATTCAGAGCTATGCTAATAGTGGTTGCCCAGCTAGTTCCTCTCCCCGCAACTGCGCATGTTGCTTTGGCGCTACTGCCTTCGTCACACTCAGATATACCGCCCTAAACCACCACACTGCCTAATGATTCGTTCAAACCGTTTCAATTCGCATTCGAAAGGCAAAGGCGGGAACAGCACATGATGGATTCTGGTGTTTGTGAACACCAGGAGAATTCATCTTGCAGGCAAGGCTACCGAAGGAGAGGCACCGGAAATACTTTTTAACTCTTTGCTGCAAAACGGAGTAACTATTTTGGGGCCTCTTCATATAAGCCTCCACTTGTAATTCGCTTCAAGTATTCTGACTCCTGGTAGTAGATCAAAGAAATCTCTTCAGTCATACATTGTATTCAATATGTTAATGGCAATGATTTTTATAATATTATCTTAAATTAAGTTACAAATGCGTCCGATTTCCATAGTCTCACATCCTCATATGTTGGGATGGAATGCTCTAATAAACCAGTGTGTGGAACAAACTGTCTATTGCTGAATATGTATGAACATGGCGCATCATGTTCCGGATGCCAAGGTGTCAGTGATTTCCTCCTGAGTCATTACCATAAACTGTGATTTACTGCAGGAGTGGCATGGCTGCAGTGCTACATGATTACCCATAGCAGTGGCACATAATATTCTAACCTGCATAATCAGATTCTCTCGAAAGAAGCAATATTACTTGAGAGATTTGGGATGCTTTGCTGTTGTTTCTGATCCGGAACTCTACCTACAGTCTAGAGGGCTAGAAACGCCCGACAATTTCCATACCGCATCTTGATTTATTTGGAGTAGTTATTAAAGTTCACTTCCCTCTGAGAATTTCCATAATGGTGTCTCTCTTACACTGGTATATATGAGGTACACAGACTGCCTAGTGCCTCTTATTAAATCTGTAGAGCTGTGAATTCACTCAAAGGCAGGTAAGATTAATGAAGGTGAGCATTTAATACAATATCCCAGACTGTTCCATATTACTTCACACCATTACTGTGATTGGGAAAGATGCCCAATAAGGCAGCAGATACCACTTTTACTTCTTAGCCAGAGCAATTGAGCTGAGTGTTATTTATTTGTATTAGTGGATCTCTTAGATCAGACATGGGCAGCTGGCGGCCCGGGGGCCATAATGCGGCACGCAAAACGCATAGAATTTCAAACAATTTTTTTTTTTTACAAAAGACAACACCATAAATTCCCCCAAATGACACCAAAAAAAATACACAACAAAATGTAGCCAAATATACACACGATCTACAATTATATACAAAACCAGAACAAGAATACACAAAAATTACTCCAAAAACACATATTTACAGAGCATAATATATGAAAACATTTACAGTAAAATAGACAAAAGGTCAAAAAACACAAAATTACTCCAAAAACACAGTATACAAGATGAATACAGGAATGCATAAAAAAAACAAAAACACACCAAATAAAAGAAAAATGGATAAAGCGGCAACAAAAACACTTAGTTCTTTCCTGTGTTAATGCTCAGATTAGTCATTATGGGTCAGTGTATGTTTTGGTCATTGGATTTTCCGTTCAGAAAAGGAAATCGAAAAACAAAAAATGAGTGGTTATTTGATTTTTGTTTTCAAATTGAAAAACTAAAAATTGAAATTCAAGGCATATTTATTCATCAGGGTCAAAAAGGAATAAACCAACATTTAAAAACGGTTTAATCTGACTCACTAATGTATATCAATAATCTGATATAATACATGTAATATGTGCAATATATTTGTAGCCGTTTCTGGAGAAGAAAAGCATTGTTTTATCATTTCACAAATTATTTTGGAGTACAGTTCCAAAGACATTTTAGATAGCAGGGAAAATATAGAGAGTTCATCAGCGTCCTCATATGTGCTCTTATATTGAAAAGAACAACTTTCGGTCTCACCATCATGAAAAACTGGAGTTTTTTTGTTTTGTTTTTGTCCTCTGGTATTTCTGTTTTTTGGTTTTAGAGACAAAAATGTAAAATCAACTGATTTTTAAATGTTTGTTTATCCCTTCTGGACCCTGATGAATAAATATGCTTTGAAATTTGAGTTTAGTTTTTCAATTTGAAAACAAAAATCAAATTACCAATGTTTATTTGTTTTTTTTGATTTCCTTTACTAAATGAAAAATTCAATGAGCAAAACATATACTGACCATTGTGTCATTAAAGTTACTGTATCTATATCTGTCTTAGATCACAGGGTAAGAGCAGTTGATCCCATAATAACAAACATCCTGCCTTCATGAATAAATGCAAATAAAAATGTGCAAAATGTTGTGTTTTTCTAGATTAAATAAATATTGATCACCCTCAGTCAATAGCAAGCAGTAATACAGCTACATCATCGGTTAGGCTAATGCTATTACTGTGCTAATGTTAATATTGATGCTAGGTTAATGCTATTGCTAGGTTATTGCTATTGCTAGGCTAATGCTAGATCATGCTAATGCCAATGATAAGCTAATGCAGTGCGACACGGGCCAGGACCTGCATTCTCACTTGCATTTTCTTCAGGAAATGCAAATATTCTAGATACTATTATTATATATTATTCCTCAACAGGATAGGTAAAATTCACTGTAAAGCTACATTGTATATGACTACATTATTATTAAGTGTGCAAAAGTAGGGGGTACATGGCCTCAGGTTAAATGTCTGAAAAGTTTGGGTACCACTGATATAGCATTTTTACATAAACACTCAAAGCGCTTTACAGCATTAAGGCATTATTCTTTCACTCCACACTTAGTGGTGGTAAGCTACTATTGTAGCCACAGCTGCCCTTGGGCAGACTGACGGAAGAGAGGCTGCCATGGTGCGCCATTGGCCCCTCCGACCACCACCAACACTCACTCATACACTACATTCATACTAGGCAATATGGGTGAAGTGCCTTGCCCAAGGACACAATGACAGATACCATTGGGGTGACTGTCCCCCCACCGTGGCTCCTGGAATTCTCAGTGGGCTCCCATCCAGCTACTAACCAGACCCAGACCTGCTTAGCTTCCGAGATCTAACCAGGCAATGACAGGGCTGGTGTGGCCACAAAAACTTACCCTAACGCCAATGGCCATAGCATTAAAATGTTGACGAATGAAACAATAGCACCTGTTGTCAGTGTGATCCTCGATATTTGCATTTTTATTTGTATTGACGTGTGAATTGAAGATTGCACCTAATCGAGGGGCGAGGGAGGGGGTAGTTATTTTGGGAACACTTTGCACTTTTTGCGTATTGCGTGATTTCTAAAAACAAACTTAGTTTTGACTGGATTTCATCCCTCGTGAACATTATATATATTTTTTTATTTGGCAGCAAAAGTATCAATGTGTTTTTTTTTTTTTTTACTTCTTTTTCTTAGTTTTTGTTAATGTGCATTTGAAAAAAAAAAAAAAAAAACTGATCATTGTCACGTTTTAGTCACGTGACGATGTGTCATCTACGAAAACTGACAAAAATAACAGTCTCCAACTTGACGAGTACAACCTTACTCTCGGTTGACATTAATATTCCAATAGAAAGAGTCGGCTAGCTCACCTGCATCCGTCACTGTCACTATGTGCAGTTAGTGAGTTTCTGTTGGCATCCTGACATCTCAACGTTACAAATAGAAGTGACACTGGGGGTTTTTTTTCCCCTCTGATCCCTCTTCATCTGTAAGAATCTAACTTCACCTTTTCACCCACAGGAAAAAACCGTGACTCATGCTTTCACCCTGGACATGGAAGTATTCTTGTCTTGCCTTGGAAAGCTAAAGGCATTAACCCAATGTGATTAAATGAATTCTTATTCTGCCATATAATGGTGTGACCTTCAGGTAGAAAGGGTTAGATTCTCTTATTAAATGACTATATATACAACAGGATGATGAATATTCCCCAGGAACAGCCAGAACTGTTGGGTAACAAGGTCGTTGTTGCAGTTATTAAGAAAATCTACCAAAGAGGGAAAAAGATCAGTGCCTTCTTTAATCGAGATCATGTTTCAGATAGAAAATAATGGTCCGACTGATTGTTAAAGGTTGGGATGAAAGAAGTTAGCATGGATTTGTTTAAACGTGTGCGTGTGCTAAAAGATATATCCTGACTTGTGAAAATGTCAAGGGAGAGGCAGCAGTGTTGGCTTTCCTTTAAACCAGAGGTGAGCAACTTTTATCACAGTGGGGACACACAAATTCTCCACATTGTGTCCACAATTCTCCACATTCATATCAGCATTTATACAATAATGACCATTCTGAGCATTAATACAGGGAAGAGCAATACGTTTGTGTTGTCATTTCATGTGTTTTTGTAGTGATTTATTGTTTTTTGTGGTCGTTTTGTGTTTTTTTTTCTCATTTTGTTTTTTTTTTTCTCATTTTGCGCTTTCTGTTGTTGTCCTGTGTGTTCACTTTTGCTCTGTGTGTTTTTGAAGTCATTTTACTCATTTTCTGTTGTTGTTTTGAGTGTTATAAGTCAAATTGTGTATTTTGTTGTCATTGTGCAATTTTGAAGACATTTTTTCCTGTATTTGTTTTCGGTTTATTTGTTGTTTTTGTAATTTTCCTCAGATTTTGTGTTGATGTTTTTTTTTTTTTTTTTTGTGTATTTCTGTTATTAATAGTGTATTTATAGAATTTTGTAATTTTTTTTTAAGTCAATTTGTGATTTTGCTCTAGGGGTAGCTCAAAATTAGAGCAAGGGCCACTAGTTGCCTATGCCTGCTTTAAAGGTTTAAAGAGATTAGTTGTAAGGAAATGCAATGGGTGTAATTGGCAAAGTTCCATTATTCATGTGCGTGTCTATACCTGGAATGTATCCTGATTTACAGATACTGTGTGTGTGTGTGCGTGTGGCTCCCAGTGGTGCCAGATGGTTGCCAATTTTCTGGTTGCTGTCTAGTCAGCTGTTCAGAGAGCAGCTTATAGCGTATGTGAAGAGAACAAGCAAACACCTGAGGCCCTTCAAACACTGACGGATGCAGCGGAGCGCGCTTTGCTACAATTTGAAACATCATATGCTTTTCCATATCACTCATGGTACAAAAACACCACAGCAATAAATTAAAGTGGCCTCTAATTGTTTGTACTGTGTAACAATATGAGATTAGTCCAATTAAATTATGTAAAAGGTGACAAGTAGATCCAGCAGTAGTTACTTAGCATAGCTTTCAGGTAATGATCGCAAAAATGTCGGAAGTGGTGGACAAATCTGACTTGTTAGAATGAGTCTTTACAGGCCCTGTAAAGTAAGGTGACCAGAATTAAAAAAAAGAAATATGAGGATATATCCAGCTTGGGGATAAAAAGTATTACATGTTGAGAAGATAGAATTTTGAATAAATTAGTTTTAATAATCAAGTGTAAAAGCAAGAATGTCTTTCATCATTGTCTTAATGTTGTGTTTTTTGTCACGTCAATTTGTTTGATATTTTACAAGCTATTTCATGCAGTCCTAAGGACTCTGGATCTCCTGTAAGTGGCCATGAAAAGAACCCTGTTACCATATTACTACTTGTTATTTTTCTGTACTAGACATTATGCAGAACTTGCTGATTAAACCGTATTATCAGTCAGAATTTTATTTGCCAGGTACAGTATAAAAGAACAGTACAAGGAATTTAACTTGGGAGTTGGAGCAGATCAAGAACACATATCAACATACTGAGAGGGCCATTTGCCCATATTTAGATGAAAAGTGGGACAAAAACAGGAGGAGAGATGAGGGGAAAAGGCAGGTTTTAAACTGAATTCCCTATTGGGGAGGATAGTGTAAAACTAGGAAAAAACCTCCTCGGCATACATGCACAGAGCAAAACAGTCGCAAAGAGCTTGAGGCCATAGCACCGGGGCGGAGAGGAGGAGAGGATTTCCAGCCGCTGGGGGACGCGGGCGTGCAGCCACTTCTGGGCGCTCCACGACGCCTTCCCTGTAGTCTGGGAGTGGGCAGATGACCAACGAGGCATATGAAACATAAACCCTGAGCTCCGTTTCTGAAAAACCTTGAATAGATCAGATCTCAATTAGTTTAGTGAAACTAGACTATAGCTGAAATACTCCCGATGACTAAATGTGGACTAAAACCATGTTGCATTTTAGTCAACACTGACTAAAGCAATTTCCCAATGAACATAACATCCTTTACTGGTTCTCCCGCAGTCTCCTCCTTTCACTGAAATGACGGTGTCATCTGCAAACCTTGTCTATTAAGACTGCCTGTGAGAATATCAGGCCTTGTTTTTTGAGTAATATTATAAAGTTTGAGTCCAAAATGCTATATATTGGGAAAGCCTTTTTCAAAATAATCAATTGTGCATCTACTCTGGCCGAGCTGAGACAAAAACCTGGTGAAAATAAACAGTCCAATTGCTGTGCTGTTGAATGCATTCTTAATTGCCTTCATGTAAATGTGCAGGCTTCCAGGCGCATGCAGGCAGAGGCTTTACATGTAAAACCTTCCAGATTTGGGGCTCCTCTCGTGAGAGACAAACCAATTAAAAACGACAGCACAGTCTTATCCAAGTTCTGTATATACGTTACTGCAATATCTTCCTTCCCTATTTGCTTCACCTCGCCCTCGCCTCATTTCTTTCAGTCATTTGTGGGAGCCGGTTTAGTTTTTTTTTTTTTTTTTTTTTTTTTTGTTAAGGCCGGCTGACATCAGGGGATGGTTAGGGGGGTGAGGTGGGGTAGGGGGCCATCCTTTGAGTCTTTGTTTCTGAGGATATGTGAGAGTAATTGCTGCACTTGGTGCTAATTAATGGTTGAGCAGAGATAAGCTGGCAAGAAGCTCAGAACAATATCTGTGTGGATTCGCTGATAAAGGGACACTTTCAAGAGGAAGCAGAAAGCCACATGACAACCGATGGAAGAGGAAATAAACGAGAGTATTCACTACTTTAGCTGTAATTAGGTGGAAAGCAGTGGTTTGGAAAGAAACATCATAAAAAGTTTAGAGTAAAACTTTAGTTTTGGGTGGATGCACTTTGAAAAGCCTCGAGGAAGAAGCTGGTGCTTCCCTAAACACTTGGTACTACGAATATCTAATTGTGTAGTTTTCAACTGTTTGGACTTTTAGGCACGCAGTTTTTATGCATAAATTAAACGAGATGGGCTACTGTTATCACAGCATTGGCAACAGCAACAAACATGTTATCATCTGATCCAAGGGCGACATTATCATTACAAGTACTCGCGCTACTGTAGTTGAGTTGCTTTTATAGGTACTTGTACTTTTTTTAGTATATTTCTAAATCAGTAATTTTGCTTGTACTTATGTATGTTTTAAAATAGTACAGTAATTCATTATATTTCTACACCCAACCATTACTGAGTAAATATATATATATATATATATATATATATATTTGTTTTAAAATGATCAACGTACATTGTGAAACTACAAAAATAATACTCAATGATAATCAATAATCAAATGCATCACATCATAGCCGACCAATCAGATTAAACGTAATGCACGGCACCAGAACAGCATTAAAACTGAGAAAATATCCTCCATTTAGAGGTGATAAATGTAGCTATATTATTATTTTAAAAGCTGTGTTTTCCCCTGTTGGTGAAGGCTTTATTTCCATAAAGATCAAAGTAATGCATAGCTGTCACAAATATAGTGTTTAGTGTGCAGACAAGAAGAAAAAAGATCAAAGTAATATACAATATACTGGGTTTCCTTCATTTAATGGACTACATTTGTACTAGTGGAGACATATTATTATTACATATTTTCTCAAAATGTATCAAACTTGCTTTTTAAAATAGTGTACAAATTGATTTTAAAAAAATTGATTTAACAAGTTTAAATGTGGTTTTCCCACCAAGGCTTAACCAGTGCTTTAAATGGAAAAAGAAAGTTTTTTGTACAAATATGGTGATATATATATATATCAATAGTATAATACAGAAATTACAAAAAACAAAGCAGTTCACTTATTGCAGGGTGTTGTAATGTATCCCCTACAATCATTGAGGGTTCATTGCATTTCAAAATAGGTTAACAAAACTAATTTCATTCTGATTATCTTGTTAGAATAAATACTGCATAAATGAAGTGTGCATTCCTGTAGACAGCGGGGCAGAGGTTAATCCCCTTCAAAATAAAAGTACAAGCTTTCTTGATTAAAACACCATGAATGGCTCCCTAACCTATACTTATTGTCAGATTTTGAGTATCTGCCAATTCCATTTTTTTTTCCAATAGGATTTTTGTCCCCTAGTATGTATATATACAAACTGATATATCTTAAATGAGCAATTAATTTAAAGCTGCAATCTGTAGAATCGTGAGGCGCTCCCCCCTCCCCTCCTGAAAAACTCACCAGTCTTCTTGGTAACTTATGGAACTCTTTGCGACTGTTATCTCCACGGAGACTAGTAACAAATGTAGGGACTTTATCTTACATACAGTATCACTGGGACAGTAAGAGAGTCAGAGCTGCTCCACACACACAAGCATCCGCCTCCTGGTCTCAGCTGATCACAGCAGACAGACTCCACACTGCAAATGAAATGTGCCTGTTCAGTAGCGGAAGAAATCAGAGCCGGGGCGGGGCAAATGACCGGGTCCTTTAAACTTAAATAATAAAGCTCATAATAACATCATACACATGCCTGCAACTGCGGGGCTTACACGCTTTGACACCATGGAGAGCGACTGTCATTTTGAAGTCCATCGAAAGGACATGAAGTAAAACAAAACAAGAGAACAACTGAAACTTTAGGATGGTCACTAACACAACTTCAAAGCATCTCAGCACCACGGATAGCGACCACATCATTTTGACACCCACTTTAACCATGTAACCTCAGAACCTGTATCAGTAGCTATAAAGTTTAGTAAAACTAGCACAGCGGCCCACGTGTTCACAAACACTATTTCAATATGAAGTACTATATTAGGCCTATTCACCATTATTTGAAGGGTATATGCCGAGCCTTGCGCTCCGTGAACTCGTCCACGATGCTCTGTATGTCCATTTTCTTTGATCTCTCATTTTCTGTAGACAACATGGAAAGTCCTGTCAGTCTCTCCTGTCCCACTGTGCTCCTCAACCGGTTTTTAATAAGTGTTAACTTGGAGAATAAGAGGGACACGTGATTGACGTGAGCGCGCATACTCTGTGCAGAAACAATGTTGTTTACATACTGTATGTGACGCTTGAAAAATTGAAAAATGGTAATGAATGAACCACTGTGAAGCTTTCTACATACTACCAACTATTTATGAGCCTTGTCACTTGAGGACGCGGCCGCTTTAAGGATACTGACTTTAAGTACAAGTGAACGATTGTGGGACCCATGCAGCATTCCTGAAAACAAGTGGTTATCCGTTGTGCTCTTCTGGCCCGATGTTCAATGACCAGACATTAATACATATCTGATAGAAAAACCCAGTGTATAAAAGCATTAAGTCTCTAGATGCCTAGAAATACTTGTTATGAACGGGCAGGTAGGATGGCTGCTGTACTCCTGTTAATGAAGGTTTCCGTGTCTTTCTGCATATTCTGATCAGTTTCACTGGATAAGTTTCCATCTCTACATTAAGTCTCCTCCTCACTGCCCCACGTCTGCATGTCAGTCCATTTACAGCTTTTTATGGTCACTTTTTACTGGATCCAGACTGAGATAGCGCTCCGTCTGCTCCCATGCACCATCGCCTCAGCAGTCCTCCGGTTGTTTTGCACCGAGCCTGTGCGCGCATGCACCTAATTTAGTATGCATATGTCACATGAAATGGGTCTATATAACCCCTGTATAAATCTGCATGATGGGTGACTGCCTATACTCTGTGCGCCTCTGGACACAAGTCATGGGAGGGCCCGCCTTCTCCAGCTCCCCTGAACCTTGGTAGAGGCCCGGCTCCCTTAAGTCCTACCTCCTACCCGGGGGTGTGCTGCCCTCCCAGCCGCCTCTATAGCTCCGCCCCCTGTGCCTGTTCTGTCTCCACCTTATGTTTATTTTAGTTTTAAAAACAAATTATTTCATCTGTTATCACTATCTCTCTCTGACTCGGGGCAGATTGTGCACGGACTGTAAACGGATTGCATGAAGTCCACCGCTTACTGAGTCAAAGGAACCTCCGCTGAGTCCGCTGTTTCTCCTGAGCACATTTGTGCCTTTATTCTGTTGCTTCTCCACTTCGGTCTTCCTTTTTCCTTTTGCTTTGCCGTGTAACCGCTGTGCCAATAGCTGAATTCAAGACTTAGCAGCAAACACCGGTCAGTTTTTGCATCTGTCCGGGTTTCTCAAAAAAATAAAGATAAAAATAAGATAGGAATCAGCATATTTTAACCGACCACAAATCCTTGAAAATTTACAAAAATTCTGGAAATCCAGGAACTTTGATGAGGCGCCCCAAATGGTGGAGGCCAACCGCCAATAAACACCATGAAGATCAAAAGTTTTCTTTTTTTCCCTTTCTTTTCTTTTTCCAAAAAAAGAGAAAAAAATGTGAAAAATGTAAAATAATAAATAAATCCAAACCAACTTAGTTGGAATGAATCGTCTTCGACCCCACAGCAAACCTACAAACAGTCCATCAACCAAACACAACACAAGCCCTTTAGTGAGATGTCGTTTGCTTATATAGTGACGGCTAAAATAAACCTGAGAATGTAGATGTAATGGTTTTTGTTTTTGCTGATTTAAAAACATCGTTGTTCCCAAGCACACGATTTACAATTGTTCAAATATCGGTTTCATTCTGAGCCATTTCCTCTCATTAGAAAGCTAAATTAGAGCTGAATGTCTAAGCTATTTGCAGATAATGACTACTGTTGCAGAGATCCTCATTGGTCTCCATTCCTGCTCTCTTTTTTTTTTTTTTTTTTCCTGCTGATGGCAGTACATTTCTCTCGGCAGATGAGACTTCAAGTATAGCTCCATTCTCAGAGCTGCACTGCCATTATTCTCTGCCTTGGTTTTGTTGAGATTCTATCCCACAATCAGCCTGTTGAACTTGGGATCAGCAAAGAGTGGCCAATTCCCTGCGGACTGGGCTTTCTCCTGCCTGTCTTCTCTGTCGCTGTCCTCTCAGCACAGCCTCGTTCTCTCACACCATGATAGAAAAGGATAATGGAAAGAAGATGCTGCATACACATGACTTGTGCAGGGGGAGGGGTTAAATTCCAACTCAATTCATTACCCAGAAACAGAAAGTCCCATGAGTCTAAATACATGACGTCCACATGACAGCTGGACCTGACAAGTAATAAACATGTAGCAGGTGGAAAAGGTAGCTGTCAACTTTAACATTTACATAAAACGACAAGAAACTGAGAGAATAGAAGTGCTCAGAGAATGTGGGGAAAATACTGCACGTGGTCATATCTCTCTTTATGCGGATCCTGCCTGCATCTTCCACCCTGTCACTAAGTGCTGGACTGTCTCAGAGGCACCTCGTCGTCTGATCTGCTGTGGTAGAGCCCATGGTCTCTATGGCTCTGTGCTTTATTTTCCTGGAGGCGAGAAAGAGACTGGAGAGATTGGCAGCCACTTTTACTGTCTGACGGTGCTATGCTCCATGTGGGGGCTTGTCCCTACATGTTGCTGGCTCCTCTTTCACATTGCCCTCGTCTGGTGATTGTTCGGGGCATTCACTGAGCGGCTTACCCTTTAGAGCAGGAGTGTCAAACTTGTTTTTGCTTGGGGGTCAAATATAAACCAGTTTGATCTCAAATGGGCTGCAGGTAAAAAAAACAAAAAAAAAACAATGTCAACATTTTTTGTCCCTAATTTGCACTTTTACATATAAATGCAGTGTCAGATAGGATAGATCCTGTCTATCCTGTCAGATAGACAGGATCTTCACTACTAAGTTCTTTGATTTTGTGATTTTGTGTAATTTTTGGAATCTTTGCAGTCGTTTTTATTCACAAATTGTGAAATGGACGCCACACATGTGTAGGGATGTAATGATTCACTCAACTCCCGTTACGATTCGATTCACGATACTGGGTTCACGACACGATTCTCTCACGATTTATTTTACAAAATGATACTGTAGACAAATGACTAAATTTTTTTTTTTTTTCCTTCGAAAAAAATAAAAATAAATACTGTACTATTTTATTTTATCTTGCATTGTCAAAACAATCCCTTGATAAACTATGCAAAACAAATAAAGAAAATAGTGCAAATGAAGAAGGTGCTTATTCATTTCAAGTCTGGCTCTACAGTAAACTATGCAAAACTGCATAATAGTTCCTATTCTTTTTAAAAGTGCAACTGAAAATGTATTTTGTGCCTTAACAATTGGACTTTAAAATAAATCCCACATCAAAGAAATAATATAAATAAACTATGGCTTTCATTCTCTCTCTTGTTTCTTCCTTTCCTCTCTGTGTCCCTCTTGCCTTGGATTTCACATGTTCTTTCTTTTTTCTCACCTCTTTTATTTTGTCTTGGGAAGCCAAAATGCTTCCACACTTCTGGTTTAAAACACGGTGGTGCGTCCTGAATTTCAAGTTTTAAATGGATGGCACCCTTTGCTGATAAATAAATAAAAAAAAAAAAAAAAAAAAAAAAAACAAGTACTGCGATTTGATTTCAGAGCATCGACGTGAACCGTGACACCTTTGAATCGATTTTTAACTGCCACATAATTCATCTTTACATCCCTAGAAGCGTGATTAAAATCAGAAGAAAATTAGGAGCCCCTGCAAATATTGTAGAGCAGAGGTGGGCAACTTCTATCACAGCGGGGGCCATGAAAATGTTTTTTTCAAGGGTCACATTATCAACATGTGTCATTTCTGTTTTACTTTTCTATTTTTTTCCTGTAAAAATATGTTTTTTGGAGTCATATTGTGTATTTGTGTTGTCATTTTGCGTTTTTTAGAGTGCGTTTTGTTTGTTAGTACTGTGGGTATGCAGAGTCATTTTGTGCATTCTTGATGTCGTTTTGTGTTATTTTGCATCATTTTGTATATTACTGTTTTGTGTGTTTTTTGAGTAGTTTCTGTGTTTTTCTTGTCTTTTACTGTATTTTCCTGCATTGTTGTAATTCTTTGTAGTTTTTAATGTATTCTTGCTTTCGTTTTGTGTCTTTTTCTGTCCTTTTGTACGTTTCATTTGGGGGCTGCATAAAATTAGACCATATTGCTTTAAAAATGAACTCATAACCATTTTTTCTTGTGACAGTTTTTGTCAAAGTATCCAAATACATCAACCACTAACTTATTAACTTTAAAGCAGTTTTGATTCATGGTTGACTGAAATGACTGAGTCCCAATTGAGCTATCGGACCAATTACAGAGCAACAGCCGGGATGCTGTGACAAGACAGTGAGGCGGCAAAGAAGTGATGATGGACAGGTGAATTACCCCCGCAGCAGAGCGGAATAATGCTTGTCCTGTAGCTCAGTGACAGGGTTCGAAAACAAATGTCATCCACACGACTCAGACAGGAGCAGAGCTACACTGCGGAGAGAGAAATGGCAGAAAGTGTCTGTGATGCCAATAAAAGCAGTCCTGAGAATACCTCGGAACACCTGTTTAGCATTAATGCTAGCTTGTGTGATCACGGTTTGCTATGCAAGCAAGCATAGTACTATACTTGAAATCCAAATGCTTTGACAGAAAACACTCCTGCCATCTGTTTCCTTTCTACCTGCAGTGCCCTCCTCCGTCCCCTCCGCCCCGCCACTCGTATCACATCTGCTTTTCCCGCAGTGTTTGTGTTTTCTCGTTCTGCGGCAACAGTCTCCCTTTCTTTCCTCTTGCCACTTTCTGCTTCCATTCTTTCCGAGCCACTGGCTGAGGCCTTTAATCGTCGGTGGCACCTGTCCCCAGGAGCCGTAATGTCCCCCATCCATCAGTGGTGGATGACGAGCCTGTACGCCTGCCTCTGACCGAGCCGGGCGGGGAGGGTTCACACTCTATCAGAGCAAAGCGCTTGGAAAGTGTTTGTGTTGTAGACGCTGACACTCATGGTCACTTGATGTGGACTCTTAATCATTGAGGCCTAATGTGTGGGTGGGTGTATGTGTGTCTCTCCTTTTACTGCTCCCTCTAAACATCCTTAGGGGCTGAGGACAAATTGCAGGCAAAGAAAAAGAAGGTTGAGGACGAAAAAAGGCGATTTGAGAGACGTGCCAATCCATTTTTGATAATACCCATCAACAAGAAATCACTATCAGTTTAAAGAGTACCTAAAGCCCATAACCACTTTTTCCTGCAAGGAAACAAGGCAGAGCCCTTGGACGATGCTATATTGAAAACCATGCTAGCTTTAGAAAATGACCTACCCTGCCTTTAAGTGAGAAAGTGACCAAGTAGAATATTAACTCATTCACTGCCAGCCATTTTCAGAGCAGCCAACCCTATATTGCCAGGCGTTATAGATGATTTTCACTGATTTTTCAAGATCCACAGAATAGTTTGTACTATGACAATCTGAAACATTAGACTCTCTACTTTCATCAAAAAAATTCAATTTTGTTTCTAGCTTGTTTAGTTCTCCCGTAATCAGCAGTTGAATAGAGGCAAGTTCAACACAAACCGCCAGTTTGTAACAAAAAGCTGAAAAAAATGGCTTTTTCTGAAAAACTTATTTGTGACTTTTTTTTTTTCTTTAGTGACACCTCAACATTGGTTTCCTTCTATAAAACTACAAAAACAACACTGAGACCAGGCTTTTGATGGCAAAATTATTATTATTTTGCTGTCTGGGTCAGAGTTTAATG
Organism: Gouania willdenowi; assembly: GCF_900634775.1. Taxonomy (NCBI): domain Eukaryota; kingdom Metazoa; phylum Chordata; class Actinopteri; order Blenniiformes; family Gobiesocidae; genus Gouania; species Gouania willdenowi. The sequence continues at coordinate 20,715,376 of NC_041061.1, read as the reverse complement.
GATTTCTTACTGTATTTTGGCCGTCCTCCAAGTCTCTCCCCCGTCATTTTCCCCACACACAACTTCCTCCTTCTCCCAGACATGCTGAGTCTCACCACTTGCCACGTTTTTTGATTGTTTTATCTCACCATCGCAACATGCTCCACAGTCCACTTAGTTCCACACATGCTCGGGTCGAGTGTGCGCTGCTGTGAGCTTCAGCATCAACTCTCCTAGCGCCATTTTCTGTCTTGCAAACTCTCCCTCTGAGCTCTGCTCATCACAGGTGATCTCTCATTCAAAGGTGCTCTGCTGCCACCTACATGTCACCAGTTTGTCACTACATCATGGTACAAGCTTGATATTCACAGGAGAGCTTTGTCACACTGTCTCCTAGCAACCCCAAACGAAAAACACAATTGACATCTAAAGACGTCTTTGGCAGTCAGCGTTACTAAAACAAAAGTCTTTGGTAGTCAATGAGTTAATATGTGGTCATTTGATCCATAAAACAATGCAAAAACAAATTTCAGATTTTTCAAAACAATGGAAGACAAGAAGAGAAGAAATGCTTTTGTTTTGAAAAGAGGATGTGATTTTTAGCTTGACGCTTGTTCCAAGACAAATTTACGTTCCGCTCGCAATGCATCATGGGGCGGTTGAGTATGACTAGTGTGCCCACAGTGCATACTTAGCAAATGTCCCGATATAGTATACATCTGGTTATTTCTTGCATACTGTATCTTTCCATACTATCTAATGTTAACGCGCTACGTACTCATTTTGACGTCAGGCTCGGTATGAGTAGTGCGTGAGTATGCCATTTTGAACACAGCCAAAGTGTTTCAATTGTTGTATTTGGCTGCAAAAATGTAAGAATGTTGCTGTTGACTGAGAATGGTGGTTTGTGACGTTTTTGGTGGCTTCTTACGTCACAAACCAGCACTGTTGTCCCCGCCCCTCCGATAAAGTCCTCCTGTGGACTCTTATTAGCATATCATATAGAGTACGTTGGAGATTTTATAGAATAGACTGGGAGTGTCTTCACTGCTCCAGGAGCTCCGCACATAATCAAGACATTTTTTTTTAGAAGTTCTCGCCTAGACGCAGTCAAAACCAAGATGTTAGCTACTATTTAAAGCTGCTCTCCTAATTGCACAATCAACAAAAATTAAAGATCAAATTATCATTTTAACACCAGAATTTAAAACCAGACGTTTTTAAAGATTTTCTTCAACCTTGATGATAGTGACCAAAGTGGTAGAGCGCTCATCTTTTATTTACAACATTGTTTGACACTTGGATAAGTAAAGCTTTGGAATCAGTTCAAATGTGCTTTGGGCAATGCACTAAACTTAAGTTGTTCTTGATGGAGAATGGTGTTTTGCATACACCCAGAGATTTATTGAGGCTTTTCTGCTTTCATGCAAGTTTATATAATATATAAACATTCAATGAATTGCAAATGCATCACCTGGGAGGTATTGTATGCATGACAAATCGCTGCATCAGTCCAGCTCTTCTGAAGTTACTGTCAGAACTGTGAGCTGTGACTGAAATTAAAGTTAATCAAATCTCCATTAACTGGAGTATCAAACTGAAATAAAAAGAGTGAAAATGCATTAGCATTGCAACCTCCACCCTAAAATGGTAAACTCAGATTACTCCTATTGTCAGTGTTGCCAACATAGCAACTTTTTTTTTGTTACATAAGCGACTTTTCAGACTTTTTTGACTAAATAGCTACAAATCTAGGGACTTTTTTATGTGCAGTTACTGTTCTGTTCCATTTTGAACATACTCAAATTCGACTTCTAGACGGACTTTTTGTTTGCTAAACTGCTTATTGTTGCACACTGCAGCTTCAAGTCCAATTTGAATAATTCTGTGTATGAATGTGAAGGGGAACGCCAGGAAAAATAAGTGGTTTGAAACATTTTGCAATCATGTTTGTGGTCAGTAATCAATTTTTTTTATTGCACATTTTTTTGTCCACATTTGTTAAGAAACAACACTAGAAAAATAGACTGAACAGTGTTCTTTATAAATTCCAATAACATAGGGAGGCATTCAGCCATATTTCTAAAAACCTTAAATAGTACTACAGTCATTGCGATTAGTGTGTGAATGCATGTCGCAATATTGTTGGCAAGAAGGAGTACAGTATATGCATTAACCACCTCTTGTTTTTGTGCAAAACTTTATGTACACATTTTGGAGACGTGTTAGTTCAAAGAATAAAAGATAAAGTAAAGGACAGGATCAAAGCTATGCAGGTGTTTCAAAAATGAGATTTTATTTCATCACAATTCAAGATGCTTGAAAGGCATATCCGTGGAGATTTCTTCACTTTTAACTGCTCTCTTATGAAATCCTATAAATAGATAATAAAAAGCTCATTAACTGTGGTCTGTGATAAAATGAGCAGCGAGAACATCCTCACTATTCTCCACATAAGAGGTAACTAAGCTGTAACTGGTAATGTCAACACCAATAAATTAGCTGAAAAATTGCCAACATGAGGTGTATTTTTTTTCCACTCCGAACTTGTCAAACAAGATTTAGACTAAAGAGATGAAGACAGGAAAGATGATTTATTTGAAGCATTGAGCATGAAAAGTAGAGAAAAAAAATTATCTTTGTGCTTAAATATATGATTGCACATTGTATGTTGTTTTATGAGTTTTGAAGAAGAATAGTCACAATTTTTTACCTTATTTTACCCATTTTGTTGAAATTTTGTTGCAATTTGGGGCCCTGAAAACTTTTCATTCTTCAAAGGGGGCACAACAGAAAAAGTTCATGAATCACTGCATTAGGTGATAACAGAGTATGACTAATTGTGATGTTATCTGCCGCTATGGATTTGTACTTCTATTGTCCAAGCTAGTGGGTTTAACTCTTTGTGCCTTGCGAGCTATTAAGTTGGAGATGAAGAAACATGAAGATATAAAAACAAAACAAAACATAAAGCTCATTTATTGACATTATTGACAAAACAATGCGTAAAGAGCACATTGGTTAGCTAACGGTCTGCTAGCGGGGGTTTGCAGCCTGGCCGTTGTGGACGCTATCAATTTAGAGGCACTTTGGAACCTTAAGATGTTTTGTATTACAGGTCAATGAGGTGTTAGTCAATCAAGCAGATTATTTTACTCCTTGCAAAAGTTGGGTAGCTCTGCCCTCTTGGTGCTGCTTATGTTGCATAGTGGCTGATGTGGGGCTGGGGGGACCAGTTGGACCCTGCTTGGGCACCTTGTCGGGTGCTGGGCTCGTTGTGCTGGCGACCGGGGTGACATAGGGGTAACATACGGTAAAAAGAGGTGGTTTCGGGCTCTCTAGGATGCTCAGCAGGTGCTCCCGGGTGTTGGTGGGGTGGTTTGCGGCACCCTGCTTGGTTTCCTGGGTGTCCTGGAGCAACCTCTGGTCCTGTGGTCTGGCCTCAACTGGCTCTGGGGCCGGCCACTGGAAGGTGCCCGTGGGCAGCCCAGCAGTTGTTGCCACCCATGTGGGGTTTCAGCCCTTCTGCTAGGGTAATGGGTTAGGAGTCTACCCCGTGGGTCTGGGTCGATGTGTTGGCTCCTGAGGCTCACTTGAGGGTGCTGTTTGGCTTGGGTTCTGTAGGAATGGGAGCTAAGGACGGGAACTCCCCCCACATGGGGGCGGAGTTGTCCCCCCATGGAGCAGGGTTGTGTGTGGCTTGGGCCTCCTTAGTGCAGCCTGCTTTGTTCGGGGCGGCCCCGTGGTTCACAATAGCGGCTCTTGCATGCACATCGGTGGTGGATACACCGGCATATCTCAGGGTTTGGAATAAGCTCTCATTGGGGCCTAATTTTAGACACAGTGATCCCAACTAATAGTTCTTTAACAGGAGTTGGCATCCACCCCTTCTGTCACTTTTATTATGCCTAAGCAGTGTTATCACGCATCATCTTTAATGCTTTATATATCGGAAGACTAGTACAGTAGATCACACCCCACAGCGCAATATGTACAACAGTAACATCACATTATACTTTCAGCACAACCAATATAGCTTAGTGCCAATCCTCCCCCTAACTCGCTCTTCCGTGTTTTCTACCCCCCTAAGAAAGTTAGGCTTACCCTTCCTTAGGGAGGGCTGATGATGGTCACAACAAAGCAACAAAACAAATGTATGCAAGAATAAAATGTGCATAGCTATCACAGAGAAGATTTCTCACAGTGTTAATGTTCGATAGCATATGCAGACAAGAAAAACAAAATGATTTAGTGATTCTGGCTAATCCATGGATTCGCATACGGTCTGTACCAATAACAGCAATTTCGTCAAGCTCGGCAAATGAAAATATCTTCTTTGTTCAATCTGAAAGGACTCTCCGCCTTCAACATGGATCAGTCATTTTGAAATCCTCTGATCAAATGGTTTAGTAATTGCTGCACACTTATCTGTATTTTCTTTCAATGTTGAATAAAGCTGAATAGTCAACTACAAAGCATTTCTTGGTAACACAGCTTCATTTTTGTGAATAAGTCGTGTCTCTGCGCAAGTCACATTCTGTTGTTTGTTTTGGTTGAAACAAGATGTAGCAGAGGATTGTGCAGTGTGTAGGGAAGCCAAAATCACGACTGTGATGCATTTATTGTCTCTTGATTTCAGGAGAAAGCTCATGCCAGCCTGCCTGTCCACAAAATGTCTCCAATAATGAAAATAACGGTTATTCCAGGGTGATACTGGCTTGGCATTCAGACCCTGTAGACTGAGGTTAAATTTGATAGAGCATCACCAAACAGGAAACCAGGTTTTGTGAAGTAATTTCAATACATTTCCCATAAATAACATCACATGTTGAAAATCATCTTTATCGTACCAAAGAAAGATCAGGCAGTCAGGTGCTTTACATTCATAAACAGACAAAACATGCAGCAAATAAATACACTATGAGAAGGAACGCTAAAAACTCATAATGGATTAATTAATTAAAATCAATTCAGTGGGTGAAAAGTGAGTGTCTCCCTTTGAGACTTGGTCATGTGTTCTGTTTACGTGTGCAACATTACTGTTTCTCCCTGGAGGCCAGCTAATGTGTTGTCATCAGGCATTTTTAAAGGCAGGATCAGGTTCACATGTCCTTCAGAAACCACTCAGAGATATGACCTTCACCACCCGAGGTGCCTCAGGTCCTTGCTATCCTTTCAGAGTCACTCTCTGCTTCAAAGGATGACATGTCTGTGTGTGTTGCTGTCATTATAATTCAGGATAAATCTATTCTTCTGTGAAAAGTGGATTGTGGTTTGCTTAATAATGAGGGTTCCAGTCTATATACAAGTCTGGATGTAAGATCAGTGCTGCTTAACCTGATAGCGAACATTTTAATTGCTGCGTCTGTCTGTTAATTGAAGTTTTATACATGAGGCTGACATTACGCTCTCATTATTATGACATGACAGCTGTCATTAGCATGACTATGGTGTCATGAAGGCTTAGTGTCATTTGTAACCCTAACAATTCATTACTCTAACCCCTAACCCTACCTAACCCCACTAGATCCCTGTATTTAAGCCAAAAAATGCCAACATAGCTCCAAAGGTGTCATAATTTAGCAAACAACATTTAATGACAGGCTTCATGACACCTTATTCATGTTAATGACGGTGTCAGGTCAGCCTTATGTATACAACTTTAAGTAGTGTCATCGAGTCTTCTAATTGGGGTTTATTCAGTTGAATGTTGAAGGTTGAAATCAGTTTGCTGAAAAATAATCATGTGACTTGAATGTTGGAAAAAGTTTAAGGTGTCACTCTGATTACAGCCATATTGGAGTGTTTCCATGGAAGCCACAATTGTTTTGGCACAACTTTTTATCTGTGTAAACACCAGAAATGACATTTTACCAGTGTGATGACACAGAATCAGTGATGAATAGGAATGTCGCGGTATTGACGATATCACAATACCGCGGTATTACAAGTGCCTCGGAATCATCGTGGTTATGTCACAGCATAAAATAATGAGCTGTTGCGAGCCGTTTCAGAGTAAACTACAAGGACCATAATGCTTTGGGGCGTCATCACAGGTTACAGACGGTTAAGCCAATGGTGTACGACAGTGCGAGCCCTGAGGGGAAAGGAAATATAGCGACTTGTGGCAGCCAGGAGAGTGAGGAAAAAACAGAGGAGTTTGGAACTTGTGCATGATCCAGCGGCTACAAGTCAGAGGTGTGGATACATTTTGGTTTCACCGCATCAAGAAACCACGAAGGAGAAAAGGTGGACACTATGCAAAAACTGCAACTCTACCAAGATGCGTTACTCTTCCAGAAATACGAGCAACATGAGAAGCCACTTAACAACCCGTCATCCCGAATAGTTTAGTGATCGTGTCAAACAAACAACCCAGTCTGGTCAAAAAACTCTCAGGGAAACATTTACAACCAAGCTCCCTCATAACAGATTAAGGGCTCAAGAAATAACAAGAGACCTTACGCAGTTAGAGCCATTTTCTGTTGTTGACTACGAGGGTTTTTAAAGGTTAGTGGATACTTTAAAAGCTTTGATATTACTCCAAACCTCAAATGTTGACTTGTTCATCTTTCTCTTGAAAAACCTCAAATGAATGCAAACACAGAATGAAGAAATTTTTACTACTTTGATTTCCTTGCCTGTTTTTATATCATCTTATTGTTACTCGATTGTTTCTGTACCTGTGTTGCCTATGAGAATGTTCCTGACTCGATTAAAATTATTGCACTTTAGCAAAATAATCTGTATCTGTTTTTAGGCAGTATTCGGTTTATATTGTTATAAATCTATAAGTATATCAATAAATACTGTCAAAATAGTGAACAGACAATTTCTCAATGGTCATCATTCTTGTTGTTGGCATTGCTGCAAACTGTGTGCCTTCCTGTAAAACCGTGAGCTTTTCCCACTTTTCCGCAATAATTATCGTACCGTGAGGTTTCTACCGTGATTATACCGAACCGTGACATTTAGATATCATAACACCCTTATAGAATGAGATCAAGTTTTGGATGAAATACATGCAGTTATAGGATTGAAAAGATAATCAGGTTATGTGATAAGAAAATTTGTAGTTTTTTTAGGCCCTGGTCAGAAGTTTGGGAGCACATAACCTTCTAACCCTAGCCAACGGTTGTTGCAGAAACATATCTAAAGTGAAAAAGTAATTCTGCTTTAAAAACATAGCTGCAGCTCAAGTTAAAGTAAATATTGTCATAAAAAAAAAAAAAACGCAGAATAGAGTTTATTTTTTTAAACAACTGAGAGCCATCTGTTGTAAAACATCAAGCTGCAGAATCTACCGCCTCCTCCTCTGACTGGTAACAGGGGACCCAAACATCGACAGCAGTCGCTGGATAAAGTTCTTTCTAGAAATTCAGGCTTTTGTTTTTACAGCAAAATTTGATTCAAAGTGCAGAGCCATGCTTTGCGTTAGATTTGAATATTTGAAATACTAACTGTGCGTCTTTCCGATTCAGTACTTTGGTTCTTCACTCAAGCTTTTTTCAATAGTGTCTTCTAAAAACAGTGCATGTGTCTGTACAAGAATTTCTATTGATTATGAAGTCACCAGTTTATCTTAAACTAACTACAAACTGAATGCAGATGATTCCATTCTCTTAATTGCATTATTGACCCAATGGTGAAATTGTCCTGGATTGATCAATATGATTTTTGAGGAGACAAATTTTGATGCAATCTTTTGTTGTAGAACTTTAGCAGGAATTTGTGAGAGTATCCGTCCAGATCATCCAATGTGTGACGAAGAAGTTGTTTTTCGTGTTGACAGAAGTTTTGGGACACTTACCCGCCCAACCACATTTAAACTTACAATAAAATGTGTAAATGACTTCAAGTTGTAATGTGATTCATCATTATTTAGTTTGCACACTAACTACTGGGTGTGGTCAACACATCATTGTATTAGTTCATTTTGTTGACACGATTGCACATAGATTATTTTAGTAGATCAGGCCCTTGGAGATTAAATCCATTGTGTGAGAGAAATCCATTGTCTCTTAGAAAGGCAGACTTATCGAAGTGTTAGATTCATGTGTTAAATCTTTGCCTTGATGTGGAAAGACATGAGCAGCTGCTAAAAGCTCCCTAATGAATTAAATACTGGCTTTGTGATTAAGGAGATTCACTTACCGTGTGTTGGTGCACAAAAGCGCATTTTCCTTCTTTTTTTTTTTTTTTTTTTCCCTTCATGCATCTCAATCGGCTCCAGCTTTGCTAAGCATGTGTTTGTGTGTGTGTGTTGAAGAATTTGGTCTGTGTGTGTGCTTCTGCCGGTGATCACTGGTAAACAAATACAACCCATCTCGTGTCTCTCAGCGCATTGTCTTCACATCCGCCCCTTGTTGATACATCTTTGGTGAAGCTAAGTGCTCAAATGGAGCATGCAAACTGAGCCCAGTCCACATAATGGACTGGTAAAGACAATGTTCTCACATTGAAAAAGTTTGGGAGTTGTGTGTATATGTGTGTTTGTGGGGGTGGGGGTGGGGGCGGGGCTTTGACCTGATGGATAGTAACGTCCTTGGGTTTGAGTTGTGTAGCATCAAGAGGTTTAATTCAGCTTGACGCAGCACACTGAGCAGTATCTTGCATCCCTGACAGGCTGAAAAATGGTTCCACTCTGCGGTGACAAAATGCCCTCTGGAGACTTATTTGATCATTGACACATTGAAAATGAAAAAAATAAAATCACACCCATCATGATCTACTGCTGTAGCTAGTCAGAAGTGAATGACAAAGAATTATCTGGGTAATTTTAAACATTGTGCAACTAATGTTATTTAAAGGGCACTTGACTTAAGGCAAACTTGTACAATGCAAGTTTGACTGTAAAAAAAATTGCATTGTGGGATGTGGAGTCCTATAGACGATTGCATAGAAGTGTGTTTTTACTACATTTTAACTGTGATTTCTTCTTTTTACCAGACAAGGAGGGAAGTCATTGGTTTGACTAGTTCAATCCCGGTATTCCCCGGGACATCAACTCAAATCGTGAGACATTTAATTTTGGCCTTTACGTGTAAACCTGAAAAATAAACATCCATCATTGTTTTAATGCAATTTTCAGTCCATGAAAACACGCAAAATGTGTTCTGAAGTCATTTTGGCACAGTTTGGGAGTGCAAACAGTAGAAATAATGCTAAGAATGAAGGAAAAACACTGCTATGCATCCATTTACGGGACTCCACATCCCAAAATGCAATGCGCCAAATTTTTCGGACCATGTAAATAGTGTTTACAGTTCAGATCAAAGCAACATTCAAATTTCAACCTCTTACATCTTTTTTCAAACAAAGAATCTTTCATTTATTCATCTATAATTTTCTCTTCAGTTGTTTAGTCGCTTTAACATATTTGGTAATAAGACCAGCTACAAAGGACTAGCAACGGTCAAAAAAAGCATGCCTACAGGTAGCAAGGACTTAAATTTGTAAAGCCTCATTCCTTTTGAAACTCGCACTGACGGCAAACATTATTAATTCATACCACAGTCATACTGGTGGAGCTAAACTACAGATGTAGCCAGTGCTGCTCTGGAGCAAGACAACAAAAGCTTCGACGACTACCATATTCAATTGTATATGCACAATTTACATGGGTTTAAAGTGCTTTGCCCAAAGATACACTGAGGCTGTCCTCGTGTAAGAACGGTTGTACTATACCAGAGTAAATGAAACATAGCAAGAACTAACTCTGATGACTTTACAGCTTTGTACATCCATGTTCATGTGTGCACAAAGTGTGCAAATCAGAATTCCTCATTGTCATTGTAGAACCACATCAAAATACAAAAGTGCAATTATTGAAGTGCATGAGCATAATAACTCAACACAATAAAGGTAGCAGATTGGTTTGTTTGTTCCCAATTAGCTATACTGTATAAGTAGCAGCTATTCTACTAAAATGTTAAAAGCTGGAACAGAAACATACCATACATCAAGCATTCCAAATTCACAATCTGCCGTGAAGTGCATTATGTCCCTGGAATGGAAACTGCTTTTTTTTTCAACATGTTCTTGCTTTTATTGACCTGAAATGCCTTCTCTAAGCAGTTCAAAGAGTGAGTGTTTCCGGTGGGAAGGGTCCGTGAGAACTCTGTGTGCCTTTCTGAGAAGGTTAGAACGGTATAGATCTTCCAAGGACGGGAGATGGCAGCCGGTGATCTTTTCAGCTGTGGTGATGACCCTCTGCTGTGCTTTCTTTTCTGCAGCTGGAAAACCAGGTACACACAGTATACAAAAAAGATCTTGATAGAGTTACAATATGTCCAAAGGACAGAAGCAGTTTTTTTGCTGAGGTGGTTATTTCTCATGCAGTGTTCTATTGAAGAACAGTCTCTGCTGTGCTTTCTTGATGACTGCAGTTGAATGTATGCCATCCCAAGTCAGATGTTCCCTTGTGTAGATGTCAAAGAAATGTTTAGTCTTTTCTTAAGTCTATCATTATTTCTTTGGTTTTTGTTGACTTGGAGACATTCACTCACCAGACAAATGTGCACCACAAAATTTGAAAATAGGACAATTGCCCACCACTAAAATATACTAAAATATTTACCCTGAGCCTAAATCAGTAAATCAGTTTTGACTTTGTACAATATATTGGTGGTGGGAAATGGCCATTTTTTTTTTCACTTTGTGGGTGAGCAAGTGACCGGTGAGCATTTGTCTGGTAAGTAACTGTCCGGTGGGCAAGCTGCTACGCCTCGTCCCGGCATGCTGACTCCTCCCCTCCACAGATGATTAGGACGTCGTTCGGACAACTGATATAATTCTTCTTTGAGCCAATGACAATTGTGGAGGACTTCAGGCAGGCGGAACAGTGGATTAAGCCAGTGACTGATTGAAGATCTCAGGCAGACCTTTTGCACCTGACCATGATGCCGTCGAGTCCCACAGCTTTCTTTGAGTTCATGACCTTCAACCTCAGGCCCTTGCCCTTGCCCGTTGAGGAAAGAGCTGCTGTGGGCAGGTGGATACGGTTTTGCTGTACGTTACACCACCTCAAAACAGCCAAAGAAAAGATGTGGTTAACTTCTTCAATATGGAGGCTTCATCCACATCTGCTGAGATGTAAATTGGTTGATGTTTGGTGATGCTTTGTACCCCCTGCCATACCTGTCTGGAGTGGTTGCTCTGGAACTGTCCTTTGTTTTTCTTGTAGCGTTGCTCCCTGAACAGGTACAGTCCTTTTGTCATCCAGTACTGTGTGATAATCCTGAATGCACTTGTCCACAGTGACTATGTTCAGGAAAGGCTTGATATAATCCAGAACAGCTGTAGTGTACTGCTCCAGGTTCTGGTGTTCAAAAACAGACCAGTCAGTGGACTCAATGCAATCTTGGAGCAACCGAGAACCGCCATGAGGCCAGGCTTTTACGGTTGTCTTCATCTGCCTTTTTTGGGTCACATGGAGTTTGATGTCAGATGCTTGTAAATACTTCTATACAGTATTTGTACCATAAGGTTTTTTTTTTTAACACTTTTGCAGACCAGTTCCTCTCACAGCACCAGAGATCAAACCATGATTATCTGCTGTCTTCTTCACATTGCATGTTGTTTTTCTATCGCTCCTACGTTGTATACAAGTAGGCCTCTCCGGTTGTTCGCTGATGGAAGTCAGATTGAGGATAATAGTGCTTTGCTAAAGCGCTCACAATGTGGTTGAAAGATTTGCAATTTAGGAGTACAGTCATCTTGAAAGTGACTCAGGAGAGGCATATAATCTGCTGTGTTATCTGTGACGGGATTCAAAGGCAACTGTGAGAAGGGGACCCCGGGATATTCAGGGTCTAAGTAGCTCAATCAGTCTGACGCTGGATCGGCACATGGTGGGTTAGAGAGACTTTGATCACATATGAGCCAAATCTTCTGAAGGCAGAAAAGATATCTGAGGCCTCATTCATCTTTTCAAGTTCATCTCAGGTCCTCAGTTGCAATTTAGAAGCGCACATATAAATAGGCATAGGCAACTAGTGGCCCAGGGGCCACATCCAGCTCTCGCTCCAATTTTGTGCGGCCTCCAAATTAAAACTAAGCAAATTTAACATAATCCACAAAATAAAACAACAACTATAGAACACGCAAATAAACCAAAAAATACACAAAATAACAACCAAAAATGCAGAATATGGCAACAATCCTACACTGAATGACTCCAGCAATACAAAAGACCAAGAAAAATACACAGTGACTTCAAAAACACACAAAAGCAGAAGGAAAATAAACAGAAGTAGAATAGATACACCTTAAAAACGAAAATGCATCACATGACTACATAAACACAGGAAAGTAAAACAAGAACACACAAAAACGGACAAATAAATGCACACAAGTACAACAAAAACACATTAAACAAGAAAAAAATGAGCAAAATGACTCCGAAAGCACACAAAATGATGACAAACATGAACAAAAGTACAACAAAAATACACAAAATGACTCCAAATCACATGAAAACCTTTGTTTTTTTTTCCTGTGGTAATGTTCCAATTTCTGTCATTTTATTCTCTCGCCCTCTGAGCAGAGATTCACATTTTTGCGATCCCCGCTGTGATAAAAATTGGCCGTCTCTGCATAGAAAAACGCTTTTAGATTTGCTTCATGTTTTTTTGAGCGTGTTTCAAACAACATCAATCCAAACAACAACACACGCAAACAAATGTGGCAGGAGGAAAAACAAAAGGAGGAACCTACTGTGTTTTCTCTGATTCTTATTCTCTTCACAAACACAACTAATTTTGGCTTCTGATGAACTGTTTCGTACACACCAAGAAGCAACTTAGTATCAACCTCCGCCCTCAGATGGAACTGGTGCTTTCCAGGTCACAGTATGTGGAATTAAAGAAAGAGGAGTGAATGAGAAATAAGTGATGGCATTAGACAGTGATCTGGAATGGAACCCAACTCATTATGACATGTGGACATGGTATGTGGCTCACCCCTGGGGCGTCACAAAGGGACAGATGTGTCTTGTATTTTTAAAAATGTATCATGAAATGACACAATTGGGGCTTGGTTTATTCTTCATAAGATGCGCACAGTGAAATATTTTATAGGGGAAGGCCCCTCCCTCTGATGGGATATCCGCTGAAGTTTTGTGGCAGTGAAGGAGCAGCGCACCCTTTACTAGAATCTGGCCTGGCAGCTCCTTGGTCTTGAGGCTGATCCTAACCTTTAAGACAAGAAATATTATAAAAATCTGGCATTTCAAAGAAGGTTGTTTTATTAAAATTCACAGAAAGAAGTCAACACCCTCAAATTATCCCAGAAAACCGGGCAAAAAACTGTGACACAAGGATCAGTACATCCAAGTCATGCCTCCAATTTCACAGTAAATGAAAGCGCCACATGATGAGGAGACAAAACGTATAATCGTAGTCTAGTCTAGGGTATTGCTCAAATAAGCCATAACAATATCTTATTGCAAACACTTGTAAAAAAAATGTGTTAACATGTTTGTCTTTTGTTGATCAGATTGAAATATCCTAAATGAAAGATCTGATAGTTCAGGTTAGATGCAGCCGCTCACCTACATCTGAAGGAAACGAAACATGTGTGACGTGCCACGGGAAAACCGTGAACTAGTCTCCAAGGGGTCATTTTAAGTTATTTACAGTTTCTGAAAGTGCAATTTCTAAGCTTTTCAATTATGTCATACACATGTAAATCAAAGAATATTTCAAGACGTAATGGTTATTTGTATGTTGGCAGTCTCCAAAGTAGGTTAGTTTAGTGAATTTGCATAGTTTTGCCAATGGCTATTGAAAACCATAGCTGGGTGTTGGGTTAATGCAGGGGTGGACAATACGTTGATCGCAATCTACCCGTCAATCGCGAAGGCATTTTGTGTCTATCGTGCACGTGGGCTGCAAGACGTCATAAATGAATGAGAACGGCACAGTCATGTTTACCAGAAATGAAACTTTTTCATCTTTTGACCTCAGTTTGAGGGGGTCCTAACGCACCAATCCGTTCAAGAAGAAACCCCCCCCCAAAAGCTGCTCCACATCCGCTCACATCGGCCCGGCCAGGTACATTTATTATCAGCAGACACCTATGTGTGTGGAAGCTATGGAAGTTCTTCTAAAGCAGGGGTTCCCAAACTTTTTAGCCCACTAACAGTGACACAAACTGGTGACCCCCACAATCCTTGGTGATGATTGAAAACATAAAAAAAAACATGCATTGCACACAGGACTCGTGCATCTATTACCTCAAACTAACATGGGCTTAACAGCAGCACGACGGAAGAAAAACATGGCACCCATGAAGTCATTTACATCAGTGGTTCCCAAACTTTTTGTGCCCAAGGTACACCAAAGGACAAACATTTGAAGGCACACCTATTGTGCAGAAGAGCCTTTATAACACGTTATCACTCATATCATGTATATCTGTAAATGTACATAATTATTTACTAATGCCAAATAAAATGTGACAAAGACAAGTATATTACTCATGAAATATTAACAAAATATTAAAAATATATATAGAGCGAGTTTGCCTCTGTATTAGGAAATGAGTGCATACAAAGTAGTAAATTAGAAAATAATTATTTTTATGTAGTTGTATTTTGCAATAATATAATGTATGGTTGTCACAAAATCCCACAGCACACCCAATGACTGGCACTGCTAAATGTGCTTTTTATTGTGGGTCTTTGATGAAGTGAGCAGCTGCGTATTTTTTAATCAAACTCAGTTTTCAAACTGTTTCAATATTTTTGCCTTTTAATGCAAAGAAGGGGAACAAAAACTGCAGCAGAGCTGAAGTCAGCTCTTTAAAACATGTTTAAATCACAGTTTAAGGCGTTTCTTTTTCTCTCCTGCATATTTTTATTTATTTATTTATTTATTTTTTAACTTAAATGTTTTCTGTTGCACTTTTTAATCATGTCAAGCACATTGATTGCCCTTGTGTATGAAATGCACAATACAAATAAATGTGCCCTGCCTTGCCTTAATATTATACAATTATTGAGTTATTGTTATAGTAGTAATAATAATTGTAATAGTGTAAATAGTCAAATCTAATTATTTAAAGTTATAACAGTAGGAGATTGTGAAAAGCTACCCATGGTAGAAGTAGCTCGTGAGCCAAAAAAGTGTGTGCACCCCTGGGTTAATGCAAAAACAAAGTTTAGAGTTTTAAAACAGTACTGTTATTTGAAGCATGAAGTATGCAAGGACAATACTGTAATGATCCTGGCAAGAAGACCTTGAACAGAAGATGAAAGTTGAGACGCAACCTTTTTACCATCTATAATCTACCATCTATAATCCCATCATCTGTTCACCCCTCAGACACCTAAACCCTAATCTACCTGTATCAACCGATGCCAGGGTCCATTTATTATGCTATAGAGACACAAAAACAGGTCATCAAAAGTAGCTATGCCGGATCGTTTGCTAGTCCCATTAAGATTTCAAAAAGCACAAACACACAAAATTGTGACACAAAATTGTGTGTTTGTGCGTATGGTGTGGGTGTGATTGGTATGTCTGTGTGTGAGAGGTATGTAATATACTGTAATGTTTGCCTCTATGTATTATTGTCTTGTGCATCTCTTTTTTTTGTTTGAAAACGAGATGGTTCATCTCAAGGGGTTTATCCTATAAATGAATAAATGAAACTGAAGTCTTCATTAGCGTGCCTAGAAATAGTCGACAAAGTAGAAAGCTGTGAACGCAAGTTAAAATGCTGTATTAACATAATTGACTAAATTAAAAACAATGTTGCAAATGATCGGACTATCTCATTCTGCATGTATTTGACATTCCATCAGGCGTTTGTTTAGAGAACAGTCATCTTTAGTTTCTTTTAAAGTTGTATTTTTATGGCAACGCAACAAGTTGCCAGCGACAAATTGCTCCGACTTACTGTGAATAAGACTCAGCAAGATCCTCGACTGTGAGATGATGTGTACTGCAGTTTTTCTTCTCTTCAGGCCTCTTTGGGGTAAAAGATGGTGGGTGTCACACAGAGAGTCATCTGTTATGATTATGGAGACCCTAAAGGGGAGAGCTGAGACTATAGCAGGCTTCTAATTGAATTGGGTGTTGAGGTAATCTCGTCAAAGGGTGAGAATGGCTGGCATCTCTTCCAACGGGTTCTCCTTATTCCGGTGTTGAAATAATTCATGACGGAGCACTTTTTTAAGATATACAGTACATGACCATCAGCCCTCAATCGACTATAAATATTAAATGCATATCTACAGTATCTCTTCCTTTTCAAGAAGAATAAAGAGATGTATTCTTTTCTTCTTTGGCGCCTCAGCAAAATGATTATTTTTTAATTTAATTGAAAGAGAAATAGTTACACAAGTTGAGAAGTTTAGAAGTTTTTAGTACAGGAATATATTAAAAGGAAACATGAATACATTGAATGAGCAATAAATGTAGCCTTGCAGCTTTTGTCAGTATTAATTTTTCATTCATGCTGTGAAAGTCAGAGTAGACAGGAGTCGTCAGGGTTCGTTGTGTGTCGTCCTGTCAGGAAACAGAATTTTTAACCTATGTTTTCTCTACGTGTCTGTCACCTATTCCTTTTCTCCTCCTTCCGTCTTAGTGCAGCTCCTCTCTGCGTGACAGGTGATCTATTCAACTGTCCACCTGTCCTTGGTATCTGTTGACAACTGGAGTCTGTATCAATCCCATTTTGTGTGCGAGAGTTTCCTTCTCTTCCGTCTTTTCTGACTCTTTTCAGTTTGTTGATACCTGTGTTTATCAGTGACCATTGTTCACCGGAGACGTCACGTGACTGACATGTCTTGTTTAAGTCTATCTGTAAGATAGCCCTAACAGGAGCTAGCGAGAACTTTTAAATCATAGAAATCAACCGGAGAATATACGTGACCTTGCGAAAACGGCTCTACTTTCTCTGACATAGATAGAAATTAACCTCAAATTTACTGGTTCTTACTTTTATTTTTTTTTATTAAATATTACCTAAAAACATTTTGGTGTACTGAACTTCAGCCATGCAGATTTCAGTTAAGCTGAAGCATTTGCAACTTAACTTATTTGGCAAAGAGGGTAAATATTTTACTTGGACTTTAAAAGTTTATGAAAGTCTTGTAGGATCTAGTTGTATTGCTGGGTGCTTTCAATAACATGCCATTAGATTGATCTGCGATATTCTGGTTAGTGAAATGAATGTAAGAAAGTGAATGGAAGAAACCTAAACGGTAATAAATATATACAGTAGTCCCTCGTTTATCGCGGGGGTTACGTTCTAAAAATAACCCGCAAAAGGCGAAATCCGGGAAGGAGTCAGGTGTATTTTTTACAATTATTATACATGTTTTAAGGCTGTAAAACCCCTCACCACACTTTATACACTTTTATACACATTTCTCTCTTGTTTAAACACTCTCAAAGTTCAAACCTTGGTAGATTTTAAAACATAAACCTGTTTAAAACCTACAGCACTTCAGAGTCACACTGCTAGCCATCAGACATTGATACTGAACGCATTCAAAGTCTTTGTTGACGATGACGTCAGGCCGGACACAGGTCTGTTCACCCATTCAACCATGGAGTAGAAGCTGTGTGTGACCACCTGGAGCTGAATGACACGGCCTTTACAACCATGAAGGATTTGGCGTGGAGGAAAATCAGCGAGGAGGTGGTAGTGGCAGGTAAAAGTTCTCTCTGTAGCACTGAGCTAGGATAGCATTAGTCGCTAATCACACTGGTTTTTTTCACTGGTGGTTTATGTTTGTGAGAGGAGAAATTGGAGCGCAGCTCCTCGCTTCAGCAGGCAGTGTAACTCAGAGTTGGATGTGTCGCTGGTGGGTGAATGCGGCATTAGCCAATCAAGACGCAGAACACAATGCGCGTTCATGCGCTGTAAAAAAAATGCATCCAAAATTGCACTTTTAAAAAAATCAGCGAAACACAGAGGCCGCAAAAGGTGAGCCGTGATATAGCGAGGGACAACTGTATAGTGAACAAAAATATGTACGCACCACTTTTGTTTTTACTCTCATTTTTCACGAGCTGAACTGCATGATTAAAGCAAAACTGCACATTTCAGAGTGGCCTTTTATTGTGGCCACCCTGAAGCACACTTGTACAATAATTATGTTGACTCATCAGCATCTTTGTCACACCTGTGAGGTGGGATGGATTATTTCTGCAAAGTGCTCACTAACACAGATTTTGTGTATGTAGAAAATGTTTTAGATCAGCTTGTAAAAAATGGGAGCAAAAACAAGTGTTGAGTTTCATTTTTGTTCACATACCTATATATATATATATATATATATATATATATATATATATATATATATATATATATATATATATATATATGGTGGTTAGATTACCTCAAATCAGAATTTTACACATTGAATCAGACTTTCAGACTTCATTGAGCTTTTGAGGTCTGATATTTTTGTACCTGATGACAATGTATTTACAATTCCTATGGATATTCAGTGCACTGACGTTAATATAGAGTATTACAAACAGTGTATCAATACAATATGTCTTTAAGCCAACCAAGTAAAATCACAACACTACCCAGTATATGTTAAAATCCTTATTTTGATATTGTGCCTATTTAGGATGTGTTCTATTTTTGATGATTTCTGAATGATAAATGGTATCCAGGGGCCTGGACCAAAGACAGATGATTGGTTCTTTTATTAGAACACTCCCTATCAAAGCTCTTCTAAGTGTTTCCAGTGCTGCCAACACCGGTTTTGACATTGACAGCATCAATCTCACCACTGGGTTTTGCTGAGTAGGAATAAGTTATGGAGATTTTGATTCCCGTTGTTAATAATACTCCCTGGTCTCCTCGAGAACTTCCTTTTGATTAATGTGCACAGCTCTCCGGCACTGCTGTCCATGATTGACCCTAATGTCAGCTCATTACCGCCGTAATTGAAAGCAGAAAGTCAGAACTTTAGTGATACTTGAACTAGGATCTGTGTCGTACACCCACACACACACTCTTACTTACATTCATCCCACAACTGGAAGTTTGAGCAAGCTCCCTCATTAACGCCTCACAAAGTATGTGAGAGACTGGAGACGGGCGTCCTAAGATTTTGTTGTCATTTTAGTAATTACAGACAGACTGTACTGACCACTCATCGCTTCCATGACCTCTTGTTCTTTAGGATGGAAAAAAGTTCTCATGACTTTGACTTTTGGTTGTAAGTTTGTTGATATTGCTGCAGAACAAATTTGGGTTCAATAAGATAGCTCCGTCATTAATAATGCATGATAGATGAGTGTTTGTCTGGGTTGTTGAGCAATAAGGGAAAGACACCATTATTATGAACAAAATCTACAACTTTATTAGATTCATCAGTCATTTTTTTTTCCATCTTTTTATTTTGTTGCACATTCTGAATACTCTATTATTATTATTAGTAAGGATCCCTCATCCCCCTATTGTATTCTGTTCTCTTTATTATTTTCCATCATAGCATTTTGATCTTTCATTCTGCGTTAACTCCTCCTACAACATTTGTCCGATTTTGACAAATAAGCTATCAAAACGTTCAGAAAATTCCCCAGATTTATGCTTACGCTCTTATGCTTTTGAACTTTTAACCCCTTTATCCCAGAGGTGGGACCAAGTCATTGTTTTGCAAGTCATAAGTCAGTCTCAAGTCCTTAGTCTCAAGTCCCAAGTCTATTCAAGCAAGTTCTGAGTCAAGTCCCACCATTTCATTTTCAAGTCCTTTCAATTAACAACAGAGTAGTGTTGTGATAGTCGAGACCGGTCTGGGTCTCAAGACCAAATTTTAAAGGTCTTGGTCTTGTCTCGGACTCTGAAGCATTTTTACTCGGTCTTGTCTCGGACTCGGGCTTCCCGGACTCGAGTTTTGTCTCAAGACCGTTCGAGACCAGCACTAATTCCTGCTATTTACTTTTTTATAATGTGATAATAACACGGAGAAGAACGGGATAAAACAATCCTTTATTCATTATTTAATCCACCCTGTATAATGACCACAACCTTCCCTAATGTGCGTGCGTGCGTGTCTGGCTACGGTGTCAGTTTGGACCGTGGAGCAGAAGGAGATATGAACTAAACACCGGTAAAACTCCAGAAAACAATCACCAGTAATAAATATTATCTCCCTGGGAAAGATAGTAGCTCTAACAACTGGTAAAATGATAAACTGGTGATATTACAGCCTGTGCAGCAGTATGGGGGAAGCATTTACTCCGCCTCTGGGTCCTAGTGCCAACTGCCTGGTGAAGCCTGTTACTTGGTCAATAAAGTTGATTCTGATTTTGATTACGTTTGGCACCATTATTGGGAAGCCACTAGCCATTGACAAAAGGGGCTGAACTCTCAGATGGAATCCACCATGGTGAGGAGTAGAGAATTTGGGTCAAGTGAATTGGCCACATTATTGGATATGCTGGAGACTAGGGATGTAACGATTCACTCAACTCCTGATACGAGTCGATTCACGATACTGGGTTCACGATACGATTCTCTCACGATTTATTTTACAAAATGGGACTGTAGACAATTTTTTTTTTTGGGAAAAAAACTAGAAAATACTGTACTATTTTGCTTTTATTTTTCATTGTCAAAAGAATTCCTTGATAAACAATTCAAAACAATGCAATTTAACTAAAAATAAATCTTGAATGAAATAAAGTTATAATACAAATGAAAATGAAGCCTATTAATTTAAATTCTGGTTCTATAATAAACAATGCAAAACTGCATAATAGTTCTTTTTCTTTTTAAAAGTGCAACTGAAAATGTATTTTGTGCCTTAACAATTGGACTTTAAAAAAAAAAAAAAAACCGTGATTACACTGATTTACGTCATATTTGTTTGGACCAGCAGAGGGCGCTGGTAATACAGTGGTCGGTTGGCATGTAGATATCTTGCAGTGAAGAAGAGAAGCTATGCTAGCAGACAGAGCTAATAGAAAAAGGTGACTTTTACAGATATTCAAGTAATATTACAGATATTCTTTCGGTGCTTAAGGGGTAATGAATCATTTATTAACATATTTAAGAGTAGAAGGCAGCCAGACAGAAAGTATTAGCAGACTCCGCCCGCCGCCTACACTTGTGGATTAAAAAAAGTACTGCGATTCAATTTTCAAAAAATTGATATCAATCGTGATACCTATGAATCGATTTTTAACTGCCTTACGATTAATCGTTACATCCCTACTGGAGACCAAAGACTAGAGGTTACCGTGCTCGCTTAAACAAAACATCACCCATTGCTCAGTTCCCAGTTGTCCCCCCCGAGCTACAGGGAAGGCGTCGTGGAAGAGCCCAGAAGAGGCTGCCCGCCCGCGCCCCCCAGCGGCTAGAAATCCTCTCTGCCCTGCCCCAGTTGATTGGAATCAGTTGATTCTGATTGTGAAGTAAAGGACCTTGCTGATGCAGAAGAACAACCTTGTGTCTTGTAACTGCATTGAAGAAATAACCATTGTGGACAGCATTTGATATCAGTCTGTTTTCATTGAGCTCGTTAAATTTTTTGATTGTAACAATATTTTTATCCATGCTCAAACCTTTTAGAACACAGTACTCTATCAGCAAATTGACAATATTTTTTCCCAGATAAAACCACACTTAAAACTGACCTTCCATAAGTGGAAAGCTCCCCTAAAGGCAGTCATTCAACTTACACTGGGCCACACAGTATTGTACTGAGTGCATGGTATGTGTCATCTATGGAGCATTATGCAGTGGTGGCTGAATGGAGAAGAGGCGATCACGATGAACTTTCTGCAACAAAACGCTTTTCATTTCTTTTCCATGGAGTGACTTCTATGACAATGGAGATGTCAAGCTGGGTATGGTGGACAATGGCCAATGGGGAGCTTGAATGAATGGCCTCTCGATAAACCTCTCAGGTTAGACTTGTGACCAAATTTATTCCAATCACTTAAATGTTTTTCACTGTATCAGATATTCTCAATGTCATTTGCAATATTTTTCTGTTTTGGCATTGGACCAAACCTGGATTTTATTATTTAGATGTTTTGACCTTTCCCACTTCACAGAAGGAAAAGCTACCAAGAGACCAAGTATTATAGATTATGGAATTATTGACCACTTTAATAAGCAAACTGTTCAAATATGACAGCTAATTGAGTTGTTGCAAGTGAGTTCGAATGTTAGGCTTTAGGCTCAGATTTGTTTCTACAGTTTTTTTTTGTTTTGTTTTTTTTTTTTTTTTTTTTTTTTTGTGTTTTCTATACCATGGACAATGACCTAAAATGGGTTTCACAAACATTGGGTGTCATGACATAAAGTTGGTGGGTTCTTTTCCATTTCTGAATTGATTTACTCTCAAACTGTCTGTAGAACTTTGTTTTGTTCCACACAGGATGAAAGTTCCAATCCTGGTGGGGTTGTGTCATACGTGGAGTTTGCAGGGCTTTTTTTTTTTTTTTTTTTTTTTTTTTTTTTTTTATTCAATCCTATAAGACACTGTACAAAATACGTATGAATTCATTTGTTGTTGTTGTTTTTTTTTTTTTTTTTAAATGCTAGTTTAGGTTTTCAGTTAAATGGTCCCAAACTTTTGAGACTTTAGGTTGGTTCTTCTTCTGTTATGCAATTCTTCTTCACAATGTAAGTGGTGAAGCAACACTGCACCCAGCATATATGGTACTGCAGCAAAAATGAAGCAGAACACGGCCGTCCGCCTGATTTTATCAAGACTTTACAACATTAAATGATGCTTAGACGCAATTTTTGCGGTCAGCATTATCAGTTAAACAAAATATTATTGCATTATTGTGTATGTTACACACATTGTGGTTGGTGCAAATCTAGAGAAGTCATCTATATATTTAATTGTAGTTTTAATTTTGCCTCCCCTGGCAATAATCTCAAACTTTGCCTGTGGGTTGTTTCCTCTGATCTGAACTCAGGTGTTCCTCACAGTTTAAAGGAGCCTTTTGACACAGAGATCACCCATTTTTGTTTTAGTGGAATAACACCAAACAGGAAATAGATAAATGGTGCTACATCTTCAAGGCTTCCTCAAGCAATTTTGCACCTGCTAGCGTCTGTGCTAGTGCTACTACCCATAGCTGTGGAACAATTACAGTGAATGACCTTGGCACCGACCAGCCCAAACAAACTCTTACCTTCAGCATTTTTTAAGCAGGGAATCGCTCGTTTGTCGCTGCTTGGTATCATAACCGTGACGGACTTGAATACAGCATAGAAGCGGATGCAGCCTGCAATAATCCTGACCTTGTTAGTCAGCCAGGCCTCCTGCTTTCACACCCCATTGCTCATTATTTCTCCTCCTACTTTATTGGACCACTCCCAGAAAATGGATTCCACGCTTGACCACTTACTGGGCACTCACAGAGCAGATGTGCTTTGGACGCACGGACATCTGTAACAGATGACAGGTTGAATCACCGAGGTGGTGTTCTGCTGCCCTTAAAGGCATTAGAAGAATGAAAGGATGTTTAAAGTCCTCACTATTTAAAGGAAAAGGGGCACCAACAGGAATTGGTGCCTCTGTAAATGAATACACACTACAATTTTAAGCCTTGAAACTCAGGGAAAAGTCACTTACCTATGATTTTTCCCTGTATTTGAAGAAAAACTGAGTTATTTCATGGTGAAAATGAGCTATTTTCCACACATGAGCAGTTGGACGAGAACAAATGGGCAAAGATACAAAGAAAAAGAGCAGGAGTGGGAACCTAAAAGCAGGAATGAAAAGGCACTGGGAAGGATTATGCTGATTTAAACCTCTTCTACCCACACGTCTCCTCCCAGTGGTTTTTCAGAGGACGTAATGAAGACAGTCTATCAGTCCATCCAGCTTTTCATTAGAGCCTTTTTATATGAGCTTTCCATTTTGCACTGTAGCTGCCAAGATTAGGGTGCTAAGCGAATAAGCTGAAATGGAATCAATTCCTTTGTGTCGGCACATGACTTGCAAATGCTTGTGTGCCTACAGCGTTATTGTATGTTTTATATTGTATGTTTGCATGGCTGATTCGATAAATCGAGGAGTCATCTTCATGTATACTTCCCCCGCGCCTCCTCCTTTAATGGTCGCAGGCAATCATCTGGATTGCATGGCTTAGGAAGACAGAGGAAGCCGTTATATTCATGACTCTAATTATGAGTTGAAATGTATTTTCACTGGAAAAGAAGCACCCACCTGTGATACAGTATCAACACCCCTTTTCAAAGAAATCAGTTCTTCTACGATATTCTTTTTTTTTTTTTTTTTTTATTAAAAAAAACTGCTGTTTTATTGGGAGAAAAAATATAAATCGCTCTACTGGTGCTTCAACATGGTGGGCAAGAGGAAAAGAGGGAGCCAAAGAAAACACGGAGACACACTGAAAGAACACCTGAACAAGATAGAAATCAGTTCAAATGTAGCAAGAAAGGTCAGCAGTGGCCACATTCTAAGATAAAGGACATATTGCATAATGTTCTCATAGGAACAGGAAGAACTAAGTCTACATTAGTACCAATAAATACTTAAAATGCCAATTTTTTTTTAATAAAGGTAGGGTAGGTAATTTCCTCCAGATACACTTTATACATTTTTGGTTGAAATTGTCTTTATGTCCTGACAGAATTTAAGACCTTATGTGCTCTGAAAAAGGAACAAAGAAAATCCGTCATCTGTAGCTGTAAGCCTGTAAAAACCGACCAACGTCGGAAGACGGTTCATTTTTTATTAACCAATCACGTCTCCCTATCTCCCTGCTTGTTCTCAACCACTTGAGTGCACTTGCCCACACTCAAAGCGACGGAGTTGAAACAAAGTTAGCGTTGAGTTTTAGTCACGTTTTTTAACATATAATGACAAAGTTTAGTGTTTACTTACCGTTGAATGAGACATGAGATGACGTAGTTTATACACAATACAAGAGATGAGCTGCGGTGTGCTTCTGGAGCACCGGTGCTCGTGCATGTGAGTGAGGGGAGTGACTTTAGAGGGAGCACAGAGGGGGTGGGTAAAAGCGGAGCACTCAGATAGTGCTACTTTCAAAATCATGCTAGCATTTGAAAATTACCTACCCTGCCTTTAAGTGTTGTGTAATGTATTTACAGCAAAAAAGATTAAAAATATAATTCAATTCAGCTTTATTTATATAGTGCTAATTGCAAAAGTCATCTCAAAGCGCTATCAAAATATTAAATCCGTAATCAAAGGGAAGAAACCCAACAAATCCACATGAAAAAGCATAAGCACAGTGGGAAGAAAAAATCTCCCTCAAAGCAGTTTTTCTTTCAACGGGAAGAAATCTCCAGCAGGACCAGGTTCAGAGGTGGCAGCCATCTGCCTCGACTGGTTGGGGTTAGGAGGAAGATCGGAACAGGATAGAGAGATAGAACATCAGAGTGTCCCAGACGAGTTGAGCCGTGAACCAAAGATCAGGAACTGTCAACTCCGGCTTCAAGACACTTGAAACAGAAAAGAGAGAGAAGATATGCACTTGATAGAGCTTTGAAGATTGGCTTCTTGGTCTGAACTGATATGCATGTTGTGTCAGACTGTATAACATTTCCATTGCAAGGACTTAAAGCTGCAGTATATAGATTTGTTACCAAATGAAGTCAAAAAAAAAAAAAAAAAAATCTTACAATCATCTTTGGAGCATATTGTAATTTAAAATGTTATGAGAGGACATGGTAAGTTTTCTGCTTCTCTTGGCCCTGTGTAAGAGCTTTAAGGTGCGTTCACACCAAAAGCGACTCTGGCAACTAGATTACATTCAAAATCAATGTAAATGACGCAACCTCAAGCGACGCGACTTCCGTGACACAGAGTTGAAAAATTTTAACTTTTTAAGCGACTTTCCGCGACAACTCCCTCGGCCGTCACTGTCTGTAGAGCCGAGGCTACAGCCCCTCCTCTACACTTTCTCAACTTTTGGGGAACTTGTCCTTTAGTAGCTCCGTAAGCTGATAATTTAAACTGTAAGTACAAACAATCCTGTCTATGATAGGTGCTGTAAACGTACGGCCAGAAAAGAAGTGATCGCCCCTCTCAGTGCATTAGTCCTCTCAGCGCTGCTGCCGGCTCAGCAGAAGCACACTATTCCCTGGTCATCACGTCACTGGAGTGATGAAGTGATGGGGCGACCAAAAAGCAAGACAATGTTCAAGCGACTCATCATGCACGACTGAAGCAACTACAGGTGCGTTCGGTGTGAACGGACTTTTAGAAATCCAGGAGCGTGACGCGACTTTTCAGCCAATGAGAGATCTTTTTACAGAGTGCTCCATGAGCTGTTTTGGGGTGTTATTATTGGCTGCCCGACTAAAGTCGATGCATGTTTATGTCGTCTGTTAGAGTAGGCGTTTAGCACAACGGGTACACGGTAAAGCAAGCGGAAAAAGGAAGACCGACGTGGTGAAGCAACGGTCTAAAGTCCCAAACATACTCGGATGGAACAAACTATTTGGCGGTCCGCTTTGAGTCCTTGTGGATCCCACGTACTGGTTTCAGAGGGAGAGTAAGAAAAGATGGGATAAATTGCATTTAAACCCAAGAGAGGCATATCCAAGGTGGAGAGAACGGACAATTAATTTTTCAGTCTGGATGCGTGTGTGGTGGTTGTCTGTCTGTTCTGAGCGGCAGCTGAGATCACAGCAGTCACCTGTGTGAGCTTGTGGCGGGGGAAGAGCACACGGCAGCAGCCGCTATTCAGGGCAATAACTACAGTGTGATACGTGCATTCATGTCAGAGTCTCGGTGTATGGGGCCATTATTGTAACAAAACTATTTGTGTGCACGTAATGCAATCTGTGTGTGTGTGTTTCAATCCGTGTGTGTAGAATGAGGATTTGTAAACAAAGTTGTCTGTGTGTAATCCATTCCGTGTGTCTGTATTGCCATCCGTATGCATATCATCAAACGGGGACACTCTATTGGCTGTCTCTGTACACAGGACTTTTGGAACACATTTGGCGAAGGTGATACTTGTATCTCGTGCAATACCGCTAGAAACCACCAGTTGTCGCTGGTACAAAGTGACACGTCAGTGACTGACATTAATTTAAATTTAGTGTATTTTGTTGTAAAACTGTATGAGTGACTGCCCTCTATTGGTAGAAACCTATTCATTGCAATTGTGTTTTCCTATTGGCTGACAATGGTGGCTTGTGATGTCTGCGGTTTCATACATCTCTTGGGGTTTGGTTACTCTTTAATGTTCTGTTCTTACTTAAAGGGTTCTCCTCATTTCTGTAATTGTTAGGTTACATTATGCAAACTACATCATTTCTCAAAGAACAAATGGACATGCACAGAGGAGAGCCTAGCTGACAGGCCTATTACGATAGGCAGTGTTAAGCAGAAGTTGCCATTTGGAGGCTGATTAGTTGAGACATATCTTGGCAATGCTGTATTTGTGTGTCACTTCCTTTTTCTGGAAAAGCGGTAAAACTTGGAACGTGGGGAACGGCAACAGAAGAGGCAAGAAACAAGTATAGGGAATGATTTTTAGAGGCGGTAAGTATGAGTTTGTATGGGGGAAAGAGAAAGTGTGTGTGTATTGTGGATAGCCTCGCATAAATCCTCCGCTGCATTGTGTGTGAGTGCGATGTCTGCGCCAAGCTCAGACCTTGATGATAAGCGAGTCATCTTGCCATGCTGAGTGGGCCATTTAAGAGACAGCCATTTTGCTGGCAGCTGTGTGGAGAGAAGTATGACGGAGGGAGGGAAAGGATGGGCAAGGAGTGCTGATAGAAAGTGTGTGTGTATGTGTAAGTGTGTTACACAAAGAGAGAAGGACAGAAGACACACTGAACAACGGGAAAAAAAGTCTATTACTGTCTCTGAATTGTAATGCGTTACACAACTTTTGAGTTACTTTCACCAAAAAAGATGCAAAAGTATGACTAGCATTCTAAAATGCTAACATATAGGTTATTGCAGCTAATTATATATCCGGTGGAGGTTGATGTGGTATAGCATAATGGCTAACAACTTAATATAATAAACACAGTGAAGGCTCATGGCGCAATATAATAAGTAACAATGACGGTCAGAATCACAAAAGCAGACAAAGTTAAGGTCTGGTAAGTTATGATCAAGTTAGCGTAAATATTTAAAGTCTAGGCCTATTCATATAAAACATACAGAGCGAGAAACAACTATAATGCAACCTATAGCCTTATGACATGACAAGATGCACAATCTCTTTCTTTTTGTTTTATTCTCTTTTTTAGTGCACTGTTTTTTACTGCTGCGAACATGGTGACAGGTAAAATTGTAACACTATTTTATATGAGCACTCAATACAAACCAGCCATGAGATAACATGATTACCAGTCAAAGTTTAACACTATTTTCTATTAGCGCTCAATACAAACCAGTCTCGAGATAGCATGACCACCAGTCAAAGTGTAACACAATTTTTTATGAGCGCTCAATAAAAACCAGTCACAAGATAACATGACCACCAGTAAAAGTGTAACACTACTTTATGAGCGCTCAATAAAAACCAGTCACGAGATAACATGACCACCAGTCAAAGTGCAACACTATTTTCTATGAGCGCTCAATACAAACCAGTCACGAGATAACATGACCACCAGTAAAATTGTAACACTATTTTCTATGAGCGCTCAATAAAAACCAGTCACGAGATAACATGACCACGAGTCAAAATGTAACAATATTTTCTATGAGCGCTCAATACAAACCAGTCACGAGATAACATGGCCACCAGTCAAATTGATGGCGGCGGCGGCACCAGTCAGCTCTGCTGTGGTTTTTAGCTGCCAGCTAGCGGCATTTCTACTGTGAACGTCTCTACCAAAAAATACATCTAAACCAAAAACTTCTACACCGCACATTTAGGAGTTGTTTTTCACATTTTAGGTTAAAATGCATTGTAACGCGCTTCACTGAGATTTGTAACGGGTACAATATTACCAAAATTATATTAATGTGTTACATTACTGCGTTACAGCAAAAAGTAATACATTCTTGTAATTGTGTTGCTTTTGTAATGTGGTACTCCCAACACTGCACATAAAGCACATGGACATCTGCAAACACGCACACTAAGGTTGAGTCTACACCCACACATGAAGACCAACAGAGAGGCAAATTACACAAACCTTTCTGTAGCAGCACTCCACCTGTTTAGTACAGCTTCCCTTTCATAACACACTTATTGTACAGTTTGGAGAACAGTTTGGGAGTGATTATACTGATTCGAGTGCAGGAAAAAAGTCCCTACTGCTGATAGGCAACTACTACTCACTTTGGATGCTGAAGCACAATCATCGCATTTATGTGTTCATTCACATGTAACCAACACATGTACACATTTTATTTCAGAGGTGCAAAGATGCAGAGGGTGTAACTTTAGGTGTGTATTATTACATTTAAATGTAGGTGGATTTAATAAGTCAAGGTACATGGAAGGATTTGTTAACATACATTTATTCATACCTTTATATATTCAAGCTTTGACGAGCACATTATTATTCATTCATTCTTACAAAGACACTGATATAAAGCTTTGCAACTCCATTATCACACATCTATTAAAACTTTTCTTCACTAACATTTATAGTGTGTGTATATATACTACATGTGCAAGGATTTATTGTTTTTTATTATGATTAGTAATGATACATTTAATTTAAGGTAATTTGTTTTGCTTTTTTTTATCTTTCAAAAATGGCATTTTTATAATGAATTAACAACGCTGTTTTGAGACATTCATATATTGATTTAATTGGTCTATATATTCATAACCTTTTTTTCTTTTGGTTAAATTTAGACATTTATGCAAAAAATATCAAATTATTATAATTATTATTATTACTATTATTGATACTCGGTGTGGGAGTGCAGGTTCCAGGAGCTGCTTTAGTATTTATTCATCTTGATTTTTTTTTTATTTAATTCAAAAAAATTAAGTTGTGACCTATATAACTAAGTCATGTAGTAGTTCAACCCCTACTGACCACAGATAGCAGAGTCCTCAGGTGCTCGTCTTTTATAAGATGGGCGGGGCCAACAGTGGTGGTTAAGGAATAATGCTGCGTTCGATTGCACTCGAAACCCGGATGAATCAGAATCGTAAAAGTGCTCGGGAGCCCGACCCAGGAATTTGGGTATGGTCCAAGCATTCACAGAGTCTTGGCAAAATGGCGGCGCACACCACGAGACATAAACAGTCTTTTTTTTATTTTACTTTTATGTGTCGTCTAATTTGGCGTTTGTGTTATTAAAAGTGTAGAAAAACTTTGTAGTGGCATTTCCATTCCCACTCTGTTCATCTGAACGCCTCTGCGTAAGTAGCGATGCCCGTATAGTTCAATGCATTCTTTCTACAGTCAATGGTTCAATGACACATGCAGGATTCCCCTTGCTGATGCGTTAAAGTCATACCTACAGTCAATGATGTTTCTCTCTCTCTCTTACCCTCAAGTAGCGAATATATATTTACCCATCAGGCATTTTTGCCCCTCAAAAAATATCAAAAGAAAGATCATCTTCCTGTGGTCAGTCATGTTTTTCAAGCTCACTGAATGAAGCACATTTACCTCGGAGGTCGAAATTGACGACCCGGACCTGAGGCTGTACTGTTAAGGAAAGATCTTGGGGTTCACATGAGCTACATGAGGCAAGAGAATGGCCTGCTTTACTTTTAGCCTTTTCACTGTAATTTTATGCTTGATCAGCGAGACTGCAGAAACTAAGACTTAACTAGAATATGGAAAATCAGCATGTATACGTGTTTAGAAATATTATGTGAGTGACATACAGAAAGCCAGGGTGTTTAGCTCTATTTTTTTCATTATGCAGCACAGTTTCTGACAGATGGTGCAATCAAGGCGAGGCAAAATTTTACAATTTTAGATCCAAGAAATCTTAGTTGTGTGGAGAATAAATAAATTGTCATCATTTGATTAAATGTATCAATATTTGAGGGTTGTTATATTCACGATTACCTGCCTCTCCTGATTCTACATCCCTGGATGTTACTGTCCCAGGAAAAACTAACTGGTTTTAGAACTGGAACACACTTTCTTCCCTCACAGCTAGAATTTCCATTTCATTAAAGGGTGCATGTGATAAGAAGCGCTTTGTGAAATATCCCCCAATGTGTGCACTGACGTAATGAAAAGCAGAAATCAATGGGAACAGAATCACTCTGTTCATTTCTGATTGGCTCTTTCAAGTCTGTGACTCACAGAAAGTGCGTCGAGCCAGGAATTGGAATGCGTGGAAAACCCAATTAGAAACAAAGTCAAAACTGGGAATACCTAAATGAGTGCTTTTTCAGTCCTGCTTGTCTTTGTGCTATTGTAAGCAGCAGGAATGGGGCGTAAGACACTAAAAGGAAAAATGCCCCATGTGTTTGCTAAAGTGCTGACGGATGCAGACGTGACTTTTGATCTCTTAGTTTGTGGAGAAGATAGGGAGGAGAATTGTTTCAAAGGAGAAGAACATAAAGCACTAGGTTTGTTGTCGGATAAAAAAATACTTTTTTCTCTATGATATCAACACTTGTAGCTACTTCCTGTCACTTTCTTGACGACAGACTACGTCCTTTTTGCCACTTACTACGAAAGCATTAATCCACTGTGATTTAGTAAGAGGTAAAACCAGATTAGGAAGAGAGAACAAATAGCAATACATCATCACTAAATGCCTTCATTGTTGATATCATAGCAAACATTTAAAAACTTCTTAAAGAGTTGACAATTCTATTTATTACAGTTGCCATTACTTTTTTTGATACCTGTGCAATTGAAAATCTGACTGAAACCTGTATCAACTTGGTTCTTCAGGGGGTTTGTGTGTCTTTTTTTCACCTGTCGGTATTCAAAGGGTTTGGTGGTTGTTGTGTAAGAAGAGTAGGTAGGTCATGAGGACAAACCTGTTGGTGTTCTGTTATATTTTGCTTCTGTTGGTTATGTTTTGTTACTGATAAATTCCTTAATACGAAGGTTTAATGTTGTGAGTCATGGATTTCTGTTTGTTACTACACAGTTTGTGTGAGCAGACCCTCTTCTCTTCAGTTTCCACACAGGTGAGCCTCGGCTCCTGAGTACCTTTCCCAACCATTTAAAGGAGTGTTTGTTGGATCATTGCGCTTATTTCTGTCATTTTCTAGTTTATTTTTCAGTGAGTGCTTTTGTTTGAGGTAGGGACCAGGAAACCTTCATTTTCCTAATGAGCCACACTATCAGTGTAATTCCCAGACTCCAAACTAGTCAGTTTCAGAACTGAAGAAGCCTCTTTGATGGAAGGGGAAATATCTCCAACCAGAAGTTTAGTTTCCTAACCTTGGCTACCATGACAAAAAGTGAAGTGAGATTGTTTTTTTTTTTTTTTCTTTTTGTCTCTTTAATTATTGTTGTCATGGAAACATTTTTGCTGTCCTCATTTGCTGTGGATAATATGTTTGGGCAGTTTCCTGCAGTTTGAGCCAACTCAATCTTAACATTATAGATAATCAAAAGTATGCATCAATCTTGACCAAGAAAGGCAATTTTAGGCAAAAGTAGGCAATTCTGAACAACATGTAGGAAGTTTTTTTTTTTTTTTTGTTTTTTTTAGGTGGTATTTTAATGTGCATTCTATTAGTTGTGGCTTGAACTTATAATTTCTGGCACAAGAGACAATACTGTCAGCTGTTAGCGATTAAAGGCAAATTTAAAACGACTGTCAACAATTATAATAAGACACAAGACATAAACCCTTATAAACAACAACAGTTGCATATAGACAGCATAAAGATGTTGGTAATTTGTTTTTAACAAAGATTTACATTTTTTTGGCTTCAAAAATGAAATTTTTTTGTATCGACTTTTCACTAATTTTTTGCAAAATTCAAAATGCTGTTTAAAAAAAAAAGTAGTTTGAGAACAGTCTGAAAGTTTTACAGTTTTTGATGGAAAAAAAAAAAAAAAAACAGTATGATTTCATATTTTTGCAAAAGGTTTAAATGTACAAAATTTTCTTCAGCGTTGGGGCTACATTTTGGTGAAAGTTGCAAATTTGTACCACAGATGGTTGATTTGTTGAGGATTTTTCAAATGAACCATTAGAGGCTTGCTGTAGCGCCACCTTTAGGACTATTGGACTGTTTTTGCAGCTGAGGCAACACGTGAAGTAGGAGTGTGACAAAATCTCGATACGACGATATATCACGATGTTTCGTCTAGCGATACGCTATCGATTCACTGGTGCCAAACATCGATATTTATTTATTTATTTAAAAATGAATTAAAAAAAAATGAAAAAAATCCCCTTCATTACACAAATCAAGTATAGGGCTCTATAAAATCCATGTTAACGGAATCACGGACGAAATCAAATGGACAGAATCGCCATGAAATGCGTCACTGTGAGAAGGAAGGAACCTTTTTTTTTAATGGGGCTGCATTAAACAGAGCTTAATCTACATGAAAGCCCATTTAAACTGCTAAACTACGCAAATCATCACTGCCTCCTAAATACAGAGCCCACCAGTGCCTGCTAAACTTTAATGTTTCTGGTGTAGAGCAGCAGCGCTCTGTGCAGCTACACCTGCTCATAGTGTGTTAACATCTCATCAGAGCGACAGAAGATCCGTGGGAAAAGTTGCGCACGAGACCACCAAAGCCAGGGTAATGCACTGACTGAAGTGCTTATTTTTCATGTGCAGTGAAATTTTGCAGTTTTCATAAAACACGTTCATTCAGCACTGATATGTGTCCATGTTTACAGAAAGGTTGATAACACTAGCACTGAAATGACTATTTTCTGCATTCATTTTGTTTTTAATGATTTAAAGTTAATTTACACAAACATCATAAACAATATTTTGGTGAAGCATTATTTTGTATCAGTCTTCCCTTAAAGACTTAAACATAACACAAGGACATTGGACTAGTTGTGGTCAGTGTGTGTTAAGAAGAGTCACTGTGCGGTACACACTTTGTTTTACTTCCCTGTCATTCATGTCAAACTGATTGACAATGTTTTGTAATTCCTGTGAAATGGATTCAGTGCAGTAGATAAATTCTGAATTTCTTAAGTGACAAAGATATCGTGACGTATCGCGGACGAAATCCCCCGCAATATGTCGATTATGGCCGTATCGCGATATCGTTATTGCGGGCAAAAATATCGTAATATTTCGTATCGCGAGGTACCTGGTGATACCCAGCACTAATGTGAAGTAGGATTTCCTAGGAAGAAGAAAGAAGACATAGTACACCAATAAGTTCTTGGCAGCTTCTGCTTCCTGGCCACTAATAAATCACTTAAGTATGTGTCATATGATTAGCAACCCTATTTACATTGATTACATAGTAAACGGATGGTTTTTATGTAGTAAACCTACAGGAGAATAGTCAAGCAGATGTGTGATGGCAGAAAGAGAACATTAAAATGAAATGATAGACTTGTGTACTAAGGAATACAGGAGATCATTGCCACAGTTCACACTTGCTGACAAAATTGAAAAATCAACCTCGATTCTCACGTTATGGCTTGACAGGACAGCAATTGAAATACAATTGAATGTTTTGCACATCCATACACGCCGTCAACAACAAACACACTGGCTGCATGCAAACATAATGCCAAACCAATCGGTAGACCCGACACGATGCATACATCAATGTATTATAGCTTCATGTGTGAGTGGCTACACAGCACAGTGAGACGAGGCAGAAGAACACATCAGCACAACAATATTTTCCTTCACATCCATTTCAAACGACACTCCCGAACTCCAACACCATCAAAGATATACTCCTCCTTACCGCCGTCGAACATGAGTTGGTTGGAGGCCATTTGTTTCAGACAAAGCCCTCAGGCTCTGAAGGAGAGATTCATTTGATATACACGGAACATGGTTTTCTCCTTGGGTTGAAGGCTGAGCTCAATCAGTTGGCATGACTGTTCCCTTTGTGGAAGAGATTGAGAAGACAATGCCACATTGGTTCCATTTTTAAATACATTCCACTCAATGAGCTCATAACAGTATCCCGTAAAAAAATCTTAGCCTTGTAAGACATTATTTAATTCACATCAATTTAAAGCCTTCCTCTTCTATTAAAATTGAAGTAAAGGTCTTAAAAGGTATCTGTTCACACTTATTCCCAGTTGGGAATAATTGGCTACTTTTTGACTTTAAAAACACCAAGCAGGCACAATTAGAGAGCAGGCAATGAAATTCTTTCCCGAGTTGAACTAACAGTGATGACTCCGAAATTAATTTGCACCGTTTTGCAAGTGCTGAGCTTCCAGGCACAGTGTGGCCTTCACTTCTGGTCCAAACTTGTATAAAAATGTATTATTCATTCAAATTTACATGTATTTAAATATTTCAAATAATATATTCTTTCCTTACACAGCATGTAATTTAGCACCGCTATTAGATGTGTCATTTAATCAAATTCAGAAAGTTTTTTTTTTTTTTTTTTATCCTCATGCACATACAGGGAATTTGTTTTGGTGTTTCACTGGCAAAAATATACAAAAACATTAAGAATGTAATCTAAAGGTTATAAACAACACAAACTGTTGATGATGATGATGAATTGTTAAATTGTGACAAAGCGTGTCTATGTCACTTTTAAATAGTGCCACATGCATAGAAGTGTTTTTACTGTACTTAATTCTTACTGTCATTTCTTGTTTTTGCCCACAAAAACTCTGCCAAAGACAATTTCTAACACGTTTCTGGTGTTTTCGTGGGCTGAAAGTTGTGGCAAAACAATGGAAGATGTTTATTTTGGTGTTTCCACAGAAAGATTCAAATTCGTACGAAATCGAATATCTTTCAGAGTGAGGAGATCACTGGGAATAATAGGAATAAACTAGAACAAAAATGGTGTCGAGAACCACTGTCCTCGTCTGGCAAAGAAACCCAAGAAATCAGGATAAGCATGAAGCATAAACACTTTTATGCATCCATCTATGGGACTCCACATCCCACAATGCAATGCGCGGAACTGTTCGGAAAATATGATTAACCTATTTGTAAACTTGAAGTGAAGATGAAATAAACTTTCAATTTGGCAAGTTTAAACTTTCTACATTTGTTTGTGAGTAAATTATCTTTGATTTATTGATCTTCGAGCCCTAAAATTATCGTCGCCAGCATTTTTAAGTTAAAGACAGCACTAGGCTGTCACACATTAGCGTGCCATGAAAGAGCATTAGCTATATCTTGTGAAACAATTTAAATGTTCTCTGTCTCGTTTTATGTAACTATGTCTGATAGTATTTTACTATTGTTTCTTGAACATGTATATCGCCTGTCAGTAGGTGGCAGTAGACCGCACATTAATGTCGCTAAGTTGTGTTTTGCATCTCGCAACATATACTGTGTTGTTGTACAGGTTGAGCTTATGAGTAATACTTGGATTACCTACATTTTTTAATTGCAAAAGAACGTTCTAGATATGATTTTTAGGGCTGGGACTTTATTGCGTTAATTGCGATTAATTATTGAAAAAAAACGCACTAAAAAAATAACGTTTTTTTTTTTTATTGCCCTCCAAACAGATGGATGGAAAACAAAAGCCCAGTTGTGTGCACATTGTGGCAGAGAGAGTTTGCCTAAATGCTAAACATGTAGCAGCTAGCACGGACAACAAGTCCTTCGCATGCAGGGAGTTTGGCCAAACCATACCCAACAAGATGACAGGATTCTGAGCCAAAATGAGTCCATGACTGACGAAAGAACAAACTCACGAGCTAAATGATTGCAGTGGATAGTCGACCACTCTCGGTGGTAGAGGATGTGGGCGGGGCAAGAAGTCGGTGCTGCAGTTAGCATCGTCTGACCGACTTATGAACTGCTATGTCGAAAGACAATTGCAAACTAAATTCATCAGCTTCATCAGTTGGTCTATTTATTTCATGCCACAGATATTCGAACAGTTTTGCAATGTTTAGTTTTCACTTCTCTGGAATATACTTTACAATGCTGTTTTAGAAAGTTTACAAAAAATCTGGAAAAGCATGAACATATTACATAAATGTAAGTTTGTGCTTTGTGAACAATGCAATCATAATATTCCTTATTCATATTGCACATTATGTTGGCAGTCAGTGCTGAAAATATTTTGTTGTTTAAGCTCATTTATTGGTTTCAGTCATATACCAAAATCCATTTAAATTGAAAAACGTTGCTTCTCGTGTCAAATATTGTTAGATGATTAACTCATTCACTGCCAGCTATTTTCAGAGCAGCCAACCCCATATTGCCAGGCGTTTTAGATGATTTTCACACAGAATATTTTGCACTATGACAATCTGAAATTGTTTTGTTCTTCCGTAATCAGCAGTTGAATAGAGGCAACTTTCACTCGCCAGTTTGTGACAAAAAGCTGAGAATAATGGCTTTTTTCTGACAAAACCTGTTGGTGGCTATGAATCAATTTTTTTTATTTTTTTGCTTTATTGACACCTCAACAATTTCCATCTATAAAACTACAAAAACGACATTCAGACCGGGCTTTTGATGGCAACATTATTAATATTTTGCGATCTGGGTCAGAGTTTAATGGATTTGTTACTGTATTTTGGCCGTCCTACAAGTCTCTCCCCCCGTCATTCTCCACACACGCAACTTCCTCCTCATCCCGGACATGCCGAGTGTCAGCGCTTGCCCTGTTTTTTTTATCATTTTCCCTCACCATCACGACAATCAATAGTCCACTTAGTTTCACACATGCTCTGGTCGAGTGTGCACTGCTGTGAGCTTGTGCGAACTTCAGCATCAACTCTCGTAGCACCATTTTCTGCCTCGTAAACTCCTTTCCTCTCCCTCTGAGCTCTGCCCATCATCATGCTCTGCTGCCACCTACATGTCACCAGTTGGTCACAACACCATGGTACAAGCTTGATATTCACTGGAGAGCTTCGTCACACTGTCTCCTAGCAACCCCAGGTGAAAAACACACTATTAACGTCTTTAGACATCTTTGGCAGTCAACGTTACTAAACCAAAAAATGTCTTTAGACGTTTTTGCCAGGCAAATGAGTTCAATTAGATTAATAAAGAATAAGTAATTACAAAGTCTCTAATTAATTGGATTACTTTTTTTAATCATATCCCATTACCAATGGTTTCCTAAGAAACCATTGGTAATCAAACATTTTTAAATTGTTCGACGTCTTCCCAATTCAATAATTCATCTTAATAATTTACAAAAACTACTGTAATATTCTGTTCTTCAAAAACACTGTGTTCCTTTGTGTAAAATGCTTTTTTCTGTGGCTATTACTTCATTCTCTGGACATCTGGCAGTAAATATTGTGCATGTTGGAAGCAGCAATGATTGGTTGTGAATGTCGCATCACTGCTGAACGCCGACGGTGGTAATCACTTCGCTGTTCAAACTTGGTCAATCACTCACAACAGGCATTAAATGTTAATGGGGAAAGAAAGTGCTGCATTATTGTTATTGGGAACATATATGTCAACAGCGTAGGATGGGAAACATTGGCTGCAGATTCTTCAACTGGAGAATTATTGCATTAAGAAAAAAATCAATCCGAGCAAAGACGAGCATTTATCATCTGACTGAGATTTATGACGTGTGTGAAGGGAGCGTATAGAACTCATTATTATGTATCAGATCAAGCATAGAGACTAGGTTCAGTTCCTCTCTGATGAAAATATTACACCATGATCTTCTCACAGTCTTTCAAATGTCAGCGGGAATCACAGCATGCTGTTTGTGAGCCAGACACCCCAAACAAAGAGCTCGAATTAGCTGGAAATGGAAGAAAAGCGTTTTGGAATCAAATTAGGAGCTATCGACTTGTGACAAGGGTCCGGCTCCTTTACGAATGTGTGGATGTGTTTCAGAAAGCATCAGGACATGAACAAGAGAAATCCATTAGCCTCATCCCTCTAAGAAGGCTGTCATATTCATCTCAACAGCCTCTGCATCTCCTCGCTCTCCTCCTCTTTTATGTCCTTGTCACCTTCTCCCACAAAGTGCTTTCCAGCTCACCATTTTCTCACTTTCACTCTCACCTCTGGGCCATTTTCGTCTCTCACATTCATTTTCTCCAATCATGTCATTCTGAAAAGAAAATCAGCGTTCAATAAGCGTGCCTGACTAATTTTCAGATTGTAGTTTCAACTAATCTTATTGTCTAATAAAATATTATGTATATATTTCAGAGATATGGAAAAGAGGTTGAGTTGACATTTTAATCATCAGAAGTGGAAAAAAAATAAATAAATGAGCACCTGTTAATATCTGCAAAATCCAAAACTACACATATTCTGCACAGTGTGAATAGTTTTTATTGACTGATTATTTTTTTTAAAGTGACAATAACTAAACTATGACGTATTACCAAATACTATATCAAATTGTGTTTATATTTTTGTTGAGGAATAAAAACTGAAGTATAATATCGTCGAATGGGACAAAATCCACCTAAAAATCATGTATTCATGTAATCAGTGATCACATCAAATTAAAACAAAAATGCATAAACTCATGCTTTATATTTTCGTCGACTTAATTAGTCGACAAAAATCCTGACTCTAACTGAAATAGTCTTGAAGTCTAAATCACTAAAACTAAGGGTCAGGGATAGGTCAATGTGTGGGTTGTATAAATACTGGACGTAGCTCATTAAAATGTGCCCAGTACTACCAGTACCACATTTTGGCTGCATCAGCTTTTACTTCATGGAAGTGTGGTGGTTACCGTTTGTATGCCATGTACAGTATATTGTAGTGCTTAAGGACCAGAAGAAAATTTGGATCTTAATAATCGATGCAACCGAATCACAATATATATCTAATCGGCACCTAAGCATAGAGTCGCAGCTCTAAAATACTTAAATATTTTTATATTTCTAGTAGATATGCAAGTACAATAATATATATTTTATTGTTATTATTATTATTTATTCATGTTGTATTTATTTTTGCAGCATGCAAGACAAAGACAGAGACAATAGCAATGGTATGTACTGTATTTTAATCCCGTGTATGTGGAAAGGGTAGAGGAAAATAGATAAAAATGAATCATATAATGAAAATAAGTGAATAGTAATGGTAGTAATAAGCTATTTATGCAAGAAAAAAAAAAGATAAATAATATATACATGAATCAAAACAGAGGGAAAGGTACATATACATACACAAATAGATGTAATAAAAGTAAAATAATTTTCAAGGTCTACACGGGAAGCAACATTGGTTGTGTGTTCTATGCAGGAACACTTCTAGTACTTTAATAAAGTAAAAGCAGAAGTTAGGGTTAGCATGCTATTATTTAGAAAGATGAAAAGATGAGAAAAGTGACATTTCTGTCGACTACTCTAATCTCATCTTGTTGAATATGTGACCAGGTAAAACTATTCATTGTCATTTTATACGTACTTTTTTCCCAACACAGGTTTGTTATAATAGGTGGGGTGGGGTGATAAAAAAAAAAAAAAGTTAAATA
Source organism: Gouania willdenowi (assembly GCF_900634775.1). Lineage (NCBI taxonomy): Eukaryota > Metazoa > Chordata > Actinopteri > Blenniiformes > Gobiesocidae > Gouania > Gouania willdenowi. The sequence continues at coordinate 20,674,966 of NC_041061.1, read as the reverse complement.
GATTAATCGCAACTTTATTGGTCACAATTATGAATAAAATCTTAATTTCCAAACAATGGTTATTTACGAGTTGGAATGGTAAATACCACTAATAGTTAGTGATAGATGTTTAAATGTACTTCTTATTGGCATACTGTTGATTTCTTACATTGAACTACACTGGTGTCCTGCCTGGATGATTTATCTATTACTGTTATAATTGTACCATTTTGCTACCAAACCATATATCTTATTCAGGTACAGGTCACTGTACGTTTCCAGATCGGAAGCAACTGAAAAATGATTTGATTAACCTTTGATAATAATGAACTCTCCATGAAGCATCGCAGCCAATAAAACAAACGTTACATAAAGTAAAAAAAAACAGACAATTTGTCAATATTTAATGCAATATGTTGATTAAACTAAGCCTCACCCCAGCGACTATGAAAACGAGGCTTCCTTCCCGCACGGTAACAAATGATCATCACGTCGCCATCCTCTTGAACACAGTGTTCAAGTTTGAAACGGTTTTCTGATCAATAGCTGCCTCCTCGCTTCAGGAAGAAATTGGGTTTTTCAGCCCCTGCTTTTTACAACGGAGAAACTGAGCTTGGCCTGTTCTGCATTGATAATAATCCTGCCCAAACAAATATTAAAACGGTCGCAAAAAGAAAGTGTTCCCAACCCCGGCAGTAATTTGAGATAGTTGTAGTAATAAATAAGAAGAGTCCCAGAGGGTTGGAAGAGGAAGTTGAAACTTAAATTTAAATCAAACGTGAAATGGCTCTGTTGGAGAACTTTTTCCCTCACATGGACGTGAAATTGGATGTTGTGCAATTTCAGCTCAATCTCATACCAAGATATTTATTTCACTGCCACAGTATTAGAAAGTGCTGTTAGCCACAGGATTTTTGGGGGCTTTCAAAATAAGTGTCGGTTTCCTTTCTTTTCTTTTTTAAAACACAATGATTTGTCTGTTTAGGAACCTTTAGGAATCACGTTTATTTATAGTAAAAGTGACCCATGATTTGTTAATTGTGTCTATGCTCCGCAGTGTGTGTGTCATGTGTTGTTTGTGTGTTTTGTTTTCATGATTTGTTCAGTTTTTAATTTAGTTGTGTTAGTCTTATATGTTGTTATTGAGGTAGTTTTTTTGGCTGTTTATTGTCTCAACACACCCTGCCTTGGCAGTTTGTTTGTGTGTGAGTGTTTGGACTCCTCCCTCTGCTCTCCACTCAGGTGTTCATTCTTCATTCCCTGTTTCCTGCACAAGTTAAAGGTGCAGTCCGCAACTCTCAGATCCCTCTCTCCCCTTCCCTCCCCGCTGCTCTCTTGCCCTGCTAACGTTAGCCAGACAGCAACATCACAGTAAAATAACATGCTTTGTTAAAAGCATATTACTGCAGCTGCTCTCTCTCAATGTGCACACAGTATACCAACCTAGCAGCAACAATACAGTGTCACGTACAGCAGCCCACACGGAGGCTGCTGCACGCACACAAACAACACATGCACCACAGAGTTCTAGTGTAACAAAGAAATCACGGAATGAAGTATAAACACTTCCTAATTTACATTCTTACGTTCTTCTACGGGGGTTCCGAATCCCACAATGCAATGCGTTCAAGACACATGCCCATTTGTCAACAAATCGATTGTTTAGGGTGGTAATTTTGAGTGGCATTTTCAAAATAAAAGATGAGATGTTATTATTCATACTGCAGTGGAAAAATACAGCAACAAGAGTATGGTAAAAAAAACACTTCCCACATTGGGAATAAATAATGAAACAGATAAAAGCAAAGGGTTATTCGGGGTAAATATACATACAATAAAGATGTAACATTCTACATTTGTTTGAGTAAATTACATTAGTTTGTGAGCTAAGGATCTTTATTGAGGGCCTACTCTACAGTATGCCTTTATCTGTTAGAAATGATCATCTCCAGCAGCTTTAAGAAGTGCATGCACACCTCAGGGTTTGTTGTTTATTGTCTTCTGTCCAGGATGTCTAGCCCTCGCTGTTCCTGTTTTTGAGCCAAAGCTTGTTTTTGAAACAAACTGTGTACCTTACACTAATTTAATGTATTTGATCTGTCTACCTCACAGGAAGTTGACCCATAATCAGTAAGCAGTGACCCTAGAAATAAGGTGAATACTTGAGGCTCAAACTTACTCAGCGGACCACGTGCACGATGGACTCTCTTAGCATTTCTCTGTAGTCCTTGTACTCCTGGGACGTGTTTTAAAGGTGTCGCTACTGTCGTAGCTCATTTGCCAGTCTCTCCTCTAAGCTTGTGCTAATCTCTCCTGCTCTGTTTCACCAGGAGGTGAAATATAGGTCGGTATTACATTTAATGCGGGTCCATACAATGCCGAGCAGTGTTTGGTGTGACACCAAATTGACCTTAATTGACTTTGCAGACTCCGCTCTGCGGGTGTCCACCCGACTGTTTGAGCCTTAAGGGTGCATCCGAATAGTCCCTCCTATCTTCTTTCCTATCCACTTTTCCTTAACCCCCGGAGTGTTAAAGTAGCGACCATTAAGAGGAGCGTTCAAATTCTCTAAAAACTAAGGAAAGGAGGCTCAATGCTTCCCTTATAACCTCCTTTAGCCTAGGAAAAATGGATGCATCCTTTACCAAAGGAGACCAGATAATGCTGCCCCACAATTATTTGAGGCAACAAATAATGTTATAAAACATGTTATAAATGTGCTTTTAGTAGTCCATTTTCAGAATTTTTTTGTTTTTTCACCACAGCAGACGTCACTAACTTTCGCCACCGCAGGATTATTACGTCACCTAGTGGAAGTGCGTCTGATTGTCAAAGCAACGTGATGGCCCTTCCCTAACTCCTTTAGAAAGTCTCTTAAACCTCTCTTTAACCCTGTAATGTCCTCCATGGGGTGAAGGAAAAGTGGAAAAGGAGATAGGAGGGACTATTCTGACGCGGCCTATGTTAAAGTTTAGCAGCTCAACTGCACCAAATAAGAATTTAAAATAAGAAGATTTTGTTGTATGTACAGGTTCTTTATACGTGGATGACTTCAGTTTTTACTGAATTGTTCAACAGAGCCACTTTTGCGATATTGAGCTTTAGGGTTTAAATACAAGCAGGTGAAATATGCCAGAAGAATCTTTCTTTATTGTTATTATGATTAAAGGGCTCATAGCAGTCATTTGTAATGTTTTTAACATTGAGCTGTTCTTCTACAGTTCATGGGTTTTAGGAATATTCATATTTTAGCTTGCCTGAGATGGTAAAAACAAATCAATTTGCTTCAGACACTCAGGTCTAATAACCAAATTTTATCTAAAAATGAGCAGAAATCACAGAGGCATTCATTTTAACTTCCAAATCCAGCTCGTCAGCAGGTGCACAAAGAAGTAGATCTTTTAGGGCTAAAGAGGGAGGTTAAACCTGTCGTAGCCTCAGAGCATAAGCCATCAAAGCAATATAAAGATATTATCTGCTCTTTTTAAAGCTCGCTTTGCACTCGTGAGTTGAGTGCAGCATCATTTACGTTTGTAATGCACACGGTAATACTGTGCTTGTGCTTTTATCACCATTTTTGCGAGTGACCAAAGGGCTGTTCTTTGCTACACTTTGGCCATGTATGAAAAAGATGAGTTCATACAAATAGTAGGTGGATGATGAGCAGAACCGCCGTCCATGGATTAGTACAACTGGCAGTTCTTTCACAAAAATGAGCTTTTTTGTGTACCTGTGATTTGAAGCCAAGACTGTTTGTAAAACAATGTATCTTCAACGGTGCATTAATTTCAAATTCTGTAAGCATATTTCCCTTTTGAAATGGGAATTGTGTTGAATGCGAAAACAACTTTCTGTTGTGTGTGTGTAGGATAGCAGAAAAAAGGTGTTGTTCAGCTTTCTATGGAACATCTATCTATAAAAGCAAGGAATGTCTGTGCGTCAAATATCTCTGGTGTTCAGGGACAGACGGAGCTCATACTGGATACATAGCTGCAGCTCGGTTCAAAGCTGTGCGACATTGCATTTGTTTGAACTGTAATGCTACAGTTAATTAATAATTTCATAGGATTGTCTAGCGCGAGCACTAGTGTCACAAACATGTGTTTTGATGAATTCTGTAACCAGACAAATGATAGTTCTGTTGACCTAAGTTTGCATTTCGAGCCACTGAGGTCATCTTCAGCATGCCTTTAAAAGTTTTAATATGAACCAATCATACATTTTTATATGTTTCAGTTTGCATTCTCCTACAGCCTGAGCACAGACAGCTTTATGTCATGTTTTGACAGAGAGTCAACTAGTTCTTTGTCCCCACATAGGGTTCATATCGATAAGTCTGAGTAAATCCTTAAAGCCCAATGTCTATCCACAACTCGTTCTCAGATTCACTCACATCTGAGCATGAAAAGTCAGAAAATAATTGTTTTTCTTTGCTTTAATGTGTTATGATGAGTGCCTGACATTCAAGAATCACTACTTAATTTCGTTTTTTGTGGTTGTTAATGGACGAATTCGAAAACAATATCAAAAAAAAAAAACTAAAAAGATCTGTATTTTTTTCTATTGCCGTTTATGAATAATTTTTGGTGTTATGAGATTTTTAGACATTACTTATATATATATATATATATATATATATATATATATAAACTAACAACTTTTAACATTGTATTACTTTTCTTTACTTTGTCCTTTTCAGTGCCAGTTTCACTCGTTCCCATATGAAATAATTTCACATTTTTCAAGGTAATTTACCGATAAATATGTATTTGAAAAATCAAATTGTAGATTGAAATAAATAAATAATACATTTGTATCTTCCACCCAATAAAACTGGTCCATGTTGTTTACCATGCATGCAGACATATCAGTAGTGGTTATTTGAGTGGTTTTGTCAAGATCTAAAAGTTGTCGTGTTTTTTTTTTTAGTGTTAACAAAATGGCCGCCCTAGTCATATTAGAAGTGGAACAGTGGGGTGCTAGTTGGCCACGCAGCATGTGGCTGATAGCCTTGGTCATGTAAGCCTAAAAGGACATAAAAATAGAGCTTTCAATCATTTTCTTGCTGTTTATGCCTCAGTATTGTACCCACCAATTTACTACGGACAAAGCAACCAGCAGCACTTTGGACTTTGTGTACAATATAACCCATATTTACCTACGTAATACCAGAATCTACAAGGTCTTCAAAATATGAGCCTTGACAAAAACTTTTGCTTTACTCAGTTATTCAAAAGTCTAACTGACATTGCAAAATAGTGTCCTAAACGAATATTTGTGAAAAATAAAGAGTCTTACCACTATTCTGAGTTTTTGCAGATAATTATTCTTGTTATTTCTTACAGTAAAACTTGATGACAAATCTTCAGGAATGACAGATGAAATTCATCTACACAAGACCAATGTAAACATTTTAGTTAAAGAGGTAAGGAGTTAAACACTACCTCAGAAAATTGAGAGAACGCTCAATAATTAATAACATTTTAGTAGCTTTCTCTCTTTATTTAGGGATTGTTTCTTAAATATGTCTAGTTTAGTCTAAATGCTTTCATAAAATCAGTTCAGTTTTGTTGGTTCACAATCACAATTTAGCATTTTTTTATTTATATATTTTATTTTAAGCTACTTTTTATGCATTCAAAACTAACCGTTCTTTAGCGGTTCCAGACTGACATAACTATTGGTGAACACACTGCCCGGTTCAAAGTTAGGACAAAGTCCAGTCTGAAATAACCGAGAGTAGAGGATAAAGAAACTGTGCATGGTTTTAGTTTTCTATACAAGCAATAGGATTAGAAAGATCAAAGAGTGAATCATTTTAATGGACATTGTCAGCATATAACTTTTAATGCTGGTGCTAAATGACCTGGACAGCAGTCAATTTCTTTCTTTCATCACCTCACACAGATGACTAGATTTATTAACATAATCAAGAACCTTGATACATGTAAAGCTACAAGCACAATCGTGATTCTCTGCTTCCTTCACAGCAGACCGCTCTGGATGCTAAAGACGTCTTCCTCTATTTGCCTCTGTTGCTCTTCTTGTGCTTTATCCACAGTTCAGAGTCCAGGGATGAGGGTATGACCCCCCCCCCTTACTCTTCACTCTTTGCTGGGTTTGTGATAACCAACGTCATGATGGGGGTGACTTCCAAGGGTCTTTGTTCTCTTCTCATTCTTGGTCCAAGAATCAATATCTTCTGCAACCTTGCGTCGACTCCATTTCATGATGCTGTGTGTTTACACATTTCCCCATTCAGGTTACAAGCTCACATTCTGACATCCTAACCTTACATCATAGAATCAGTGTACATAATCTGACAACATATATACAGGCACATCTCAAAAACTTAGAATATCATGAAAAAGTTTAATATTTTTGGTCACTCATTTCAGAAAGTCCAAACTGGTTTCAATCCCGTGTAAACGCTCCAAAGCAGCCTCCTGCTTACTTTTGAGATCACTCATCATATTAGTCTGAGTGTTGAGTGCTCTGCCCCATTCTTCAGAAATCACTGGCAGCCTTCCCAAAACAGCTGCCAACGTAATTCAAACTTTGCGATAAATCAGAAAGCTGACTGCTCCAATCAGCGGCATCCTTGCTACCATAAATCCAATCATGTAGATGTCCTGCACGTCCTTCACGAAAAGCATGGACAGACACATGACCTTCCACTTATTCCAGGAATCAATTCGGCTGCAAACGTTCCATCCGGACACGTGGGCTCACCCCTGCCCGGTCTTTTCATCGAAAAGTGTGATCGTTTTCACTGAGAGACCAGCTGACCAATTCCATGATTTTGCTTTTTGGATAAAGTACAGAGAGTCTCTCCTATTAGATCCATAAGACAGAAGACAAAACAAGGAAGGGAAGATAGGGAGGAGAGTGGGAGCAGAGAAGAATGCAACCGCCTTCATCGAGTAGCAGAAGAGAAGTGATAATCACATTCACCCATTCACGTAAAAATTCATGCACCCATGGTGACTGAGCTGCCATGCAAGGCATTGAGCCTCCATCTGGAACAACAGCAGTAAAAAAAAAAAAAAACGTATGTATTTGTGCACGGGACTTCACATCCTACAGTGCAATGAGTGAAACTTGTCCGAAAATGTCAATAAACCAAGTGTTTACAGTAGAGATCACAACAAACTTTGGAGCAACTATTTTAGAGCATTTACATTTTGGAAAAAATTAAATTAAATTCAACTTTATTTAAATAGCGCAAATTACAACAATAGTCATTTCGAAGCGCTATCAAATTCTTAAGAAAAAACCCAATAAATTCACAAATGATCTCTAAATTATTGATCGGTGAAGCTTACACTGTCTTTATGATGAAAAAAAAATTATCATCTCTAGCAGCTTGAAGTCATCTCAAAGGCAGTACACGGCACTGTCCTTGAACTGGTAACCAGTTGACCTTTTTTAAGCATGTTTTTGATTTATGGATGAAACCTATCAACACAATGTGTATCTTTTAAAGGGAGAAACAAAGGCCCACAGCTCATAGTTGTCACAGCCATCAGCTTATTCCTAATGGCTCTTCTGTCCCCCAGCTGTCGTCTTTGCTAGCTTTGTGTTTGCCTGTGCCGTAGTTATTATGTCTCTCTCCCTGACAACCTAATTACCACTTTTAGCCATTTACTGACATCCAAATCGAAAATTGTAGTCAGGAAATGTGGCTGTTTTTTTGACAGGATAGTGTTTTATGACATGTTTGTGCAGGAGACTTCTCCCATTCCACCCTCCTCATTTTCCTCCATGCTTACTAGTTTTCAGTGCCTGTCGCGTGAGTAATTATTTGTCATTGAGAAGAGGCTGCAAGAAAGTACTTTTCTCCTATTTCTCTGCATAAATTGTAACACAGGAAACCAGTTCATTCAGCCTGTCTGTTTTAATTGTGGTGGCCAGAAATGTTTTTTTTTTTTTTTTTTTTTTTAACAGCATAATGCTTGGATTGGTACTGCGCTGTTAAAAATATAGGATGTATATTTGAACTGAATAGATTTCACATTTATTTCAAGTTCACAAAAGGAATCTACAACTCTGACTTGTTTGAAGAAAGTAAAAGTTTCGTAAAAACTATGTTTTACGACTATAATTAATTTGTCAAATTTATAAATACTAGCCTGGCTATCATTCACTGGCACGTAAATCACAACAACAAAATCAATGATACGAAAAACTCATTTGATCTATTTTCGGTCTAAATTGGCTTCTAAAATCTCCACATTTCCAATTTAATCCAGCATCTGTTGGATGTCCTGGAAAAATCGGTCTCATCTAGCCTGGTCTAATCTCATAATTATCAGGACTGAAAGGATCTGCTGTGATCGTCTCACTGCCAGATACCACTGCAAATATTTAAAGATCTGCTGGAGTCCATGCCTCGACGTGTCTTGTCTGTTTTGTCACTAAAAGTTAAACCTACACAATATTAGCTATTTGTTGATGGCAGATTGTTGTGTGAACAGTATTTTGCCAAGGGTATGTGAACCAATATTGCACAAATACTAAATATAACAGCTCACTGCATCACATAGGGTTCATTTTAAGGACATAATAATAATATTAATAATAATAATCAACAGGAGTTCAAACTGCTGATTCTGAAGCAAACAAGACAAAACATAGAGAAAATCTGGAAAAAAATCGCACTCTCCTCCATTAAAATGCATAAGTAGCAATTGTGTAGCGATTAAAGTGGAATGGGTAATGTAAGAGTAACCATACACCTGAAAAATGTGCTTAATTTGTCGCTAGTTGCTCTGTCTGCTAGCATAGCATCTCTTCTTCACTGCTAGATTAGCTGCATGCCAACCGACCACTGGGTTACAAGCGCCCTCTGCTGGTCCAAACAAATATCTGACGTAAATCAGTGCAATGACGTTTTTTTTTTTTGTTTTTTTTTTTTTAAAGTACAATTGTTAAGGCACAAAATACATTTTCAGTTGCATTTTTAAAAAGAAAAAGAACTATTATGCAGTTTTGTATTGTTTACTATAGAACCAGAATTTAAATTAATAAGCTTCTTCATTTGTATTATTCCTTTATTTATTTCAAGATTTATTTTTAGTTAAATTGCATTGTTTTGAATAGTTTATCAATGGATTCTTTTGACAATAAAAAATAAAAGGAAAATAATACAAAAAAAAAAGGAATATTTTTCAGTCATCATTTGACTACAGTCCCATTTTGTAAAATAAATCTTGAGAGAATCGTATCGTGAACCCAGTATCGTGAATCGAATCGTATCGGGAGTTGAGTGAATCGTTACATCCCTAATAAATGGTAATCAACTTTTTTGAAACAATGGACAAGGATTTTAGCCATTTACTTGCAAAACGCTAATTGTTCAAGCGATGGATGGTTTGACTATTTATCACATCAACAGGAATTACCATCAGGTTTCTTTTTGTTTCTTTAAATTATTAGTAGGCTTAATTGTTGAATTTAAATGTAGCCTGAGTGTGCACCTGCTACGCTAACCTGGATGGTTAGCTACTCTTTTGAATAGCGCCACTACTATGCCTAATGTTTATTACCCGGGTCATGAAACTCGTTTGCTTCATTATTTTAAATAAATATGATTTTTCATGTTTGTATTTGTATGAGAGAGTTGAATTCTCAACTAGAGCCCAGCACTTACAGTATTAATTAGCATGCATATAATGCTGAAGGCCATGTTTCAGGTATTTGCATTAATTTGACTATGGAGACATCACCAGAAGCCAATTTGTCATGGATCACATCTAAGGGAGATAAATGATTATGGTAATGAGTAGCTTTGGGGGAATAAAGAATATTTAAATAGAAGATCTATAGGTGAAAAAGATTTGAAATAATCCCATACAATCGTGGTAAAGTGCATAAGATTAATAGTTATTTAATGATACATTTCCTTGCTTTACTTATGTTACATAAAGAAGAGTCTAGTCAAGTTCAAATAATGTGCTAAGCTGTAAGTGCTTTTTAAAAGCACACAATGCACCCTTTGTACTTCACCCTCTTACAAAAGGTTATTTGAGCACAAATGAGCTCCAGGTTGAGGTACAAGAAGGATTTCGCGGTAAATAGTTATTTTACATTTTTGACCTGCAAATTCATGCCTAATGGAAACAAAGTTGAAAGAGCCTTTCAACCTTTATCGTTTCCAGGTGTTTCAGAAAAGGAGGACAAATGGATTCAGCGTTCATTTACCTTTCTATATTGTGAGCGGTGTGACTGTTACAAAAAGGTAATGTCCTTGTATTCACCTACTTTACAAAATGTAATGCCATGTATGTGTGTTTTATGCTCGGTACAATTAGCCACCATATGGGATTTAACTGCTTTCCCCTCCAACGGTAAAATGTCTCCTTGTATTTGAGTGGAACAAAACATTAATGTTCAAAGGTCCATTCAAGAATTATCCATTTTAAGATGCAAAGTAAAGGACTCTCAAAGAGCAGCGGTGCGTCGCTTCAGCGCACAAATCCTGAGGTTGTAATGCAATAAATTTACCATTAAACAGATGCAGATTTTGAAAACCAGTTCGAAGTTTGAGCGGTTAGTTGACTGTTTATGGTGTTGAGTTTACCGTTTTAGGATCTAATTTAGTAAAATCTGAAATCGAGCGCGCTAAAGTTGGTGCGTTTGCGTGTTCCCGTTCCACATGATTTACTAAGATTACCAGCGTTGTTGAGAACAGACGCAAACGTTGTGACGACTGCCATTTTTAACTTGGGTTTGCGATCGCAAGCTTGACTGGGATCGCGGATTGGCCGAGATGTTTGTGAAAGAGGTGAATTGGCATATTCTTAAAGCACAGCACAACAAATATAAGCAGGAGGAGAACAATTTTGGAGGCCATCTCTTGTAGAGAAAAAAAAGTTATTTGCCTAAAATGATTAGAGAAAAAACCAAAACCCTAAATATATTGCTTGTTGAATTACTGGTTTAGTCGATTGTAGGTCTTTGATACCAGACAGCTGTCCACCCCAAAATTTGAAAAAGGAATCAATGCCTAGTTTTACTTTGTGCAATATATTGGTGTTGGGCAAATTTCCCTTCTTTTTTTACTTTTCCGGTGAGCAACTGTCCGGTGGGAATATCCTCAAACTGGGTTAGTCTTACCTACACATCTTAAAAAAGCACACCACTGCCTTTTCAAAATGAATCAAATAACTTTGCTTGGATAGTCCACCTCGTTTGGGTGGTGTGAACACGCAAACAAAGTCCAGAGTGGATTAACCAGGCAATTTCTAGATCGATTGTTTCTGCCAGGCTCGGAGCGTTTCCAATGAAAGCCTAGAGCGATTAGGTTTGCCTTGAATGCAACCGCTCTTGGAGCTGATCAAACGCAGGAAGTACCTGCCATGACGTAGTGACCACAGCATTGTGGGTGGTCAGTAGAGCCAGCGACGGCACAAAACAGGTCTTTAAACCACCGAAAGAAAGGCAACATGCTGCTGCTATGTTGTTGAATGTTGTGAAAGAACAGAATGAGAAGGCAGAAGTTTCCTCACACTCTCAAGTGCTCCCTTTAAGTTTCTGTTTTTCTGCCTGGGTGGTTAGCTCCTGCAACTGCACCAGAGGCTGTTTGGAGCGGATCAGAAGTTGCGCTCTGAACTCAAACCGAGCCTAACCACGCTGATAAAATGATCACCTGTCTTCCGCTCTGCCCATTCGGACCAAGTCCGGAACTAAACCTTTGTGATGGCACCTTGAGAAAACACTCACTTTTGAATCTTAGGAACATGGTTTTCTCTCATTTCACCACCACACACAGCATCCACTCCACTCCACCAGTGTTTTGTGGCAAACGTCAAAATTTCCACCATAATGCCTTGTTCTCAAAGCTAACTCGATGGATTATGAACATGGCCCCTCGCTGGTTAATGCAGGGCAGTTAAATGTTCCTCTCCTTAACTATTTAGGCTGAGTCGATACATAAACACAAGCGATGTAACGATATCTCAATCTCATGGTTTGGTATAATCACGGCAGTAACCTCACGGTACGCTAAATATTGCAGTATTGTAGGAAAGCTCAGTTTTACAGGAAGGCACACAGTTTACAGCAATGCTAACAATAACAAGAGTGATTACCATTAAAAAACTGTCTGTTCACCATTTTGACAGTATACATTCATGACATTAGAAACTGAAAACTGCCTACAAACAGAAACAGATTATTAAGATAAAGTGCAAAAATTCAAAATGAGTCAGGAACACTCTTAAAAGCAACACCGGTATAGAAACAAACTAGTAACAATAAATGCAATAATAATAATACAAATAAAAAAAACAGCCAAAGAAATCAAAGTAGTGCAAACTTCCTTATTCTGTGTTTAGCTTCATTTGAGGTTTTTTCTAGAGAAAGATGAACAAGTCAACATTTGAGGTTGGGAGTAGAAGAAACCACGTGGGACAACATTTATTTATGTATTTATTTGACAGGGACAATGCAATTCAACATAGATACAAAATAAGTGTGCAGCTGATGTGATGCACATAAAAGTTTAAAGCTAGTCATAGTTTACAACTCCTGTCCCTGGTTGGGCCTTTCTATATTACAGTGGACTACAGTCAAAACAATAAAACTCACCCACCCACAATACAAAGATTATAAAACATTATCTCTCTCACACACACACACACACACACACACACACACACACACACACACACACACACACACACACACACACACACACACACACACACACACACACACACACAGCTATTTACAAATATTTTGGGATTCTTTCAGCCAAGACTATTGCAACAACACATCATCAGTAGGGTAAAACTAATGTGTCTCACGACGGTCTAATTCCACAACAGCAACAGATATACGGTCGTAACTGCGCAACGTATCTTGTTTCTTGAGCCCTTGAGCTGTTCTGAACGACCATGGTTGTAAATGCTTCCTTTTTTTTTGACCAGACTGGATTGATTCACTTGTTAAGTGGCTGCTGATGTCGCTCGTATTTTCGGACAAGTCGCGCACGGTACGCTAGCAGTGTTGGCGTATTGTCCACCTTTTCTCCTTTATGGGTTTGTTGATGCGGTGAAACCAAAATGTTTCCACACCTCCGACTTGTAGCCGCTGCGTCATGTACAAGTCGACGGACGCGCTGGCGCGTCCTGATCACATGATCGTTTTAAAGAGTCTGTTTCAACCCGTGTCGAAAGTGCGGATGTCAAACAACAAACCAATTTTTAAATTATGTTGATAGGCCAAATAAAAGTGGCGTTATGAGGGAAAATCTGCACGTGTTTTTCTGTGACACTTTCTTGAGCTGTCAGTGCACGGAGCGCTTCTAAAATGCAAGCGAAAGTGCCGCGCAGCAAGAAAGAACGCTGAAACATCACATTATAGCTTTTTTCCTATTGGTTGAGAAGAACGCCATTGTCCAATCAAAATGTTCACATATAGCAGGAATTTTGTTTTCAAGGGACAGGTAAACAGAGACAGAGAAAGAAAGGGTGAGATTTGAAATAATAGTGATTATTACTGTGATTTGACTGTTTAGTTAGTGTGTAGTGAGTGAGATTGGAGTGTAGTGTCTAGTATATTTGTTTATTGTTTTATATCAACATAAAGAGGCACAAATAATTTGTCTTTCCCTGTATTTGTGATTCATAATTTTTTGTAAATAGTTACAAAATTGCCTGAGACATTGCTTCCATTTCACTGTAAATAGCTATATATAACTGTGTTTTCATTCATCTGTATATAAGTTTTTGAAATATATAGTTGAGATTTGCTAAACAAGCAATAAAAATGATCTGTTAAAAATGTTTGACTATTATAGTAACTTTTTCCCACCCAAATTTGAGTTTCTATCGTGGTTTTAGATCCACTGTGTTAATAGTGTGTCGTATTAAAGAAAATACTCCACAGTCACATTTGGGAGGTTCTCCTGAAAACAATGATACCAAACAAGCAAGGTTTGTGGATTTCCTTATATGAAATATAAAGATAAAATGAAACGCAGTGAAAAACAAACGCCTTAAAGGTATTGTAGACTATGTTTAGCTTCCGGGTGGATCATCAAGACTATTGGTCCTCCTAATTGTCAATCATGTTCACGAAAGGCCGTCATACGTGCTCGTGCCCGGTGCGCACCGGGTCCTTTGAAAATAGATTTTCACTTACCGGTGGCGAGTCTGACATAGTGGGAAAAGTGCAAATCTTCTTTTGTAAGGTAAGCTTGTCTGACCGATGTCCACACCAACTTGTAAACAGAGCTGTGCACGAGGAAAACGGGGCTCGTGCACGCTCTCCCGCACACGTAGGCGTGTTGCGCATGCGCATGGGCGTTTCTTTTTTAAACATCGTCCACAATACCTTTAAGCCCCAAAAGGTTTAGCACAACGGCTCATTATTTTATACCGTGACATAACCACAGCAATATCGAGGCACTTTTAATACCGCGGTATCACAATATCGTCAATACCGTGACATTCCTAACAAACACGTGCCACTGTGGAAAAGGGAACATGTTTGTGCAGGTTTAGCTAGTACCACCTGCATCTCAATCTTCCTTCTGCTGCTGATTTCTCACCAAAATGCCATAAGGCATGAATAAAACATCCTCCCAATGTACCTAAGGCTGAGTACTTCATGTTTCCACCGCACAGGTGTGTTAAAAATGGGAAGTTGCATGAATTTAAGGGGAAAATATGGCTGGAGGAGTGAAAAAAGGAGATCAGCAAATATGGATTAAAAACTACCACAGCAGTCAGTAATGATTTATACAGTATCTGCTCTGAGATCACAGTTGCTGGGTGAAATAGTGAGTGTTCTGTGGGTACATGTGTCTTGCAGTGTGTGCGTGTGCGTCCCGGTGATGAGTGTGAAGAGGCTAATGGATTGCTGATTGCCTGGCAGTAAGCAGGCATCAGTGGGTAATTGCAGCTTTACGGTGTAACAGCTCTGAAATGAAGACGTAATTCACATTTGATACCTGTGCCTCCGGTTTGTGTGTGTACCCGGGTGATGACAGTTTAGTCTGAATGTTGAACTTTATCTATACAGAGCCAAAATGAATAATTGGCTGGGTGATATCGAGCTCAGCAGGCCACAGACACAATGACATTGACGTCTTAACTCTTCTGCTTGTTAGGTGATAGAAGTTATTTTTAGCTGGCGGTCAGATTGAAGGTATCAAATGTTGATATTAGATTTTTGGGGAGGATAAGTTGTAGCTATCGTGCCAGAAAACAAAAGATTGAAAGGCTAGCTTGATAAAAAAAAATAGATGAATTACTTGTACAAGTTTCATATTTATGAGATTTACGGTAAACCACCTGCAAATGTTGGCGTTTACAGTGTATTACCGGTTGGTACTTTCTGGGGTAGGGTTAATGTCAAAAGTGTCTGGTTTCTTTTTTTTCCCCCTGTGGACAAAATGTCAAAATGTATGTCACAAGGTCACAGAAATTGTCTATTTAAGTTCTGCAATGCAAATATTGCATTTCCAGTTTTGACCAGTAGTGGCGGTACTGCTTTTTAACAGTAGATGTAGAAGAAGAATCGTGACTTTGTGTTAAAATGTCACAATACTTTGTGGTTACATACTTTTTTGCCTAATATCATAGTATTTACACAGAAGTGAAATGACGCATTTTGTTCATCTGCATCTTCTGTTTTAAAAGGTAGTTGGCATCCAGCATTTTGATGCATTACTGCCACCACTGGTCAAAAGCTGAAATGCAGCATTTGCTTTGTAGGTCTTTAATTGACATACCTGTATAACTTGTATTTTATCGTGTAGGATTTGTGTTCACAGGAATGAGATTTCTGTCCAGACCGTTATTAAGTCCGTGACGCTCAATATGTGTCTCTTTATGTCCTAATTTCACTTATTATTCCCCCAGAAAACCTTAAAAAGGTTAACTTTGTAAGCCCTTTTACATATATTTTTTGGCCAATTTGCAACTTTTTTTTGTCCCATTTTTAAGAAGTTCTGACACTTTTCCTTTTTTTTGTCTATTTTTGCATTTTTTTTTTTTATTTGTTCGCCACTTTTCATTCAAATAAGCTATAAATACTAATACATACCACTTGTTTCCATTATTATTTGACCTTTTTTACTATTGTTTGCCACATTTTGCCCATTAAAGCTACCCTTTGCTATTACATACCACCTGGTTCCTCTTTGTTTGCTATTTTTTGTTTTGGCCACTCTTGACCGCTTTTGGCCATTTTAGTCACTTTACACTTTTTTCTTGGCATGTTTTTGCCACTATTGGAGCATTTTTGGCCACCATGTCTGCCTCCATTCGCTCGTCAAAAAACCCCAAAACGTAGTGGCCCACTTCGGGTCGATGGCCGGCCTGTTCACCTCGGCCCCATAATGCTTTGCTTGTGGCATCTCCAGCTAATTACAGGTTTAACACCAATGGGTTTTTTAGACTCAGCTCGACTCAACCTAGCAGTGTCCTTCTCTGTGAGATTGATGATTTTCTTCTCTGACCATCTCCCTATTGCAGCTCTCCATGTTGAACCACACTGTGATTCACACCTGAACTCTAGTTCATAAAAGCTTTAGCTGCTGCTCTAGGAAATACTCCTCTGGCACAAGTTCAAAATGTTTTTCCTTTTTGCATTTCCAAAAGCTACAACAGTATTACAGTAAGTTAAAGCTGCAAGCTAACACCCACAACTCAGTCTTTCCATCCAGCTACACACACCTGGCTGTTATATATCTGGGGTTATGATAAGTACACTGTTGATAAATCATTGTTTCCTGTGGTTAAAATTCGAGGGAGCTTGTAATACATCATTCTCAACTGCTCCGTTTTTGCGACCCAGCATCACCTTTAAATAATAAGCCAGGAGGAAAAACTTCAACATCAATAAAGGACAATATGGAGCGGTTTACAGCTCAGATATTACAGAATATCACACCTGGGCTCCAGAAAATAGCCGCACAGTTGCACCAGTCATTACTCATTTTCCTGACTTTAAAAAGGGCAGTTCTTACCTTCAAAAGCCAAATAGATTAAGCAAAAAGTGCAATTTAAAAATAAAAAAGTGACCTAAATCAAACTTTCTTACTGGTAACTTTTACTGTCAGAGGTGTGAAGAAATGGGTCCAAATAAAATTGTTACATTTTTATTGCGTTTCGGCATGCAACACATGGTAAATAAATCCGCGACCAAGTTTTGTGTCTTAACCCAGAAGTTGAGAATCTCTATTGTAATAAAATATACAGTATAGTAGGTATGTAAGTAGCTGTCCTCTTTTTCTGGTATTTTCCTGTTAAAATCCTGTGTTTGCTTTTTTTCCTTCACCTCGCTGTGTTTTTCTCTAATACTCTCACATAAACAGAGCTCTTTCAAAGGCTTCTCCAACATGTGTAAAATTAAATTACCAAAATGACATCATATTTTCTGTAAATTACAGCATCTTAGCTTCCAGAAACGATTAAGCAAATATCGACAGAGATACGGTAATTAATTGTGCATTAACAACATGTTCGGTGGGAAACTGGGATTGATGACAACAGTTTGATAATCTCACTGACTTGTTGATTACTTTTGGTTTTCATGTAAATATTGAACAAAGGTGGTTTGTCTTTAATCAGGGGCAATCCCGTTTACAAGTGATGGTTAGCAACCCTATCCATAAACCATTATGTAGGGGGAAAAAATCTTGTTTTAATGAGGTGAAGTGCAGTGGTCACCTTTGTATCCATGCACCATCCCAGTTTGAGAAATGTTAGTTGACAGCCTCACCTTTGAACAAAACAAAAGATCAAATGCACAAAGCATCCAATTAAAATGTCAAAGAATCACTCTGAGCTGTGGAAAAGCTCTGACTTCATTTCAAACCCAATGAACCCTCTGTTGGTAACGATCATTACGAGGCTAGTTAAAGGCTAAATGTATGGAATAGAAAAATAAACATGAGGAAGGAGAGAGAAGGGGAAACTCTTGCCTCCATAGCACTAACGTTTCATCCATTTACCTAAACTGGCTGGAAGTGCTTAGGGTGACCACAAAGGCTAAAAAACAACTAAAATAAACGAAAAGGAAATACGACGTTACTCAAGTCAAGAGGATACCTCCTGTGAATTCAAGTTGTACCAAAAAAAAAAAAAGCAGAAAAGCTTATAGAAAATGCTCTTGAAGCCAGTTTGACCCCAAAGCACTGACAAGGTCACATTTTTGGTATTTTCATTGATTGAAAGTTGTTGACAAAACAATGCCGGATGTTGATATTATTGTCTTTCCATAGAAACACCAAAATACCACCGAAAGATTAACAAACCAGAACAAAAATTTCATCAAGCGAGTTACTCTCTTCCCTGTCTTGCAAAGTAAACACAAGAAATCACAGTAAAAACAGACACCGTCAATGCATTCTTCTATGGGATTCCTAATCCCACAATGCAATGCATTCAACTTTTCCATGCGTGAAAAAGTTGGGAATTCAACCTTTAGTGAGTAAACTCTGCTGTTTTCTGGTAGAAATGCCTTTGATTTATTGATCTATGAAGCCTACACTATGGCCCTCATTTATCAACCGTTCGTACGTCCAGATCTGAGAGTATGACGTGCGTTCAACCACAAACGCTGGTTAGTGCTCGCTAGCCTGACTCATCCACTTTTTCTTGACCAAAATGTCACCAATTGTCTGATTTAAGCTGTGGGTGAGTAAAATTCCATTTAAACCATGATTAGGCAATGGTAAAGTTAGTTATTGCGAATTGAATACAAAGCCAGAGTCCATCCAAATACGTAAACACTGTTCACTGCCTCTGTTATTCTCTTCCACAGAGAGTTTAAAATGAGTTCTTTAAATTCCAGTTTTCACACTACCGAAAATAACATTTTTTTTTTCACCTCAGCTGTGAAGATGCTGATTTTCATCTCAAACGTTTATTTCCTTGCCAATGTTTGTTTGACTTCAGTGGGCTGGGCCTCCGAACCAGGAATATTTGAGGGCGTAACATGTTAATGACGATCAAATTCAGCCGCGTTTATAAACACCCGATCATTTGTACGCTGGGATTGGTCGGATACGAATGTGTCATAAATCACACTCAGATTTGGTGGTGAGCTGAATCCGCTGGCAGGGGAGGAAGCCGGTCAGACCTGGCAGGCCCAAACGTGTGGTGAGGGTCTGTTGGGAACGTCTGGTGGATCCCTCTGTCAGTGGGGTTTTTAACTCCCACCTCCGGATGAGCTTCTCCCAGATCCCGAGGGAGGTGGGAGACATGGAGTCCGAGTGGACCATGTTCTCCTCCTCCATTGTTGATGCGGCCGTTCGCAGCTGTGGCCGTAAAGTCTCTGTTGCCTGTCGTGGCGGCAATCCCCGAACCCGGTGGTGGCGCCCGGAAGTAAGGGATGCCGTCAAGCTGAAGAAGGAGACCTACCTGGCCTTTTTGGCTGGTTGGACTCCGAGAGTTACCGGCAGCCGAGAGGAACCGGCAGCCCGCGCGGTCGCCGAGGCAAAAACTCGGGTCTGGGAGGAGTTTGGAGAAGCCATGGAGGAAGACAATCGGTCGGCCTCGAAGAGATTCTGGCAAACCGTTCGGCACTTCAGGAGGGGGAAGCAGTGCTTCACCAATACTGTTTACAGTGCAGGGGGGGAGCTGCTGACCTCAACTGGGGATGTTGTCGGGCGGTGGAAGGAGTACTTCGAGGGTCTCCTCAATCCCCCTGCCACGTTTTCCGATGAGGAAGCAGAGGCTGGGGACTCAGAGGCGGACTCGCCCATCACCCGGGCTGAAGTCACCGAGGTGGTTGGAAAGCTCCTCGGGGGCAGGGCTCCGGGGGTGGATGAGATTTGTCTTGAGTACCTTAAGTCTCTGGATTTTGTAGGACTGTCTTGGTTGACACGTCTCTGCAACATCGCGTGGCAGTTGGGGACAGTGCCTCTGGATTGGCAGACCGGGGTGGTGGTCCCTCTCTTTAAGAAGGGGGATCGGAGGGTGTGCTCCAACTACAGAGGGATCACACTCCTCAGCCTCCCCGGCAAGGTCTACTCCAGGGTGCTGGAGAGGAGGATCCGGCCGATAGTCGAACCACGGATTCAGGAGGAACAATGCGGTTTTCGTCACGGTCGCGGCACACTAGACAAGCTCTATACCCTTCATCGGGTGCTCGAGGGTTCGTGGGAGTTCGCCCAACCAGTCCACATGTGTTTTGTTGATCCGGAGAAGGCGTTTGACCGTGTCCCTCGTGGTGCCCTGTGGGGGGTGCTCCGGGAGTATGGGGTCCGGGGCCCTTTGTTAAGGGCTGTCCGTTCCCTGTCTGACCGCAACAGGAGCCTGGTTGGCATTGCCGGCAGTAAGTCAGACCTGTTCCCAGTGCATGTTGGTCTCCGCCAGGGCTGCCCTTTGTCACCGGTTCTGTTCATCATCTTTATGGACAGAATTTCTAGGTGCAGCCAGGGACCGGAGGGAGCCCGATTTGGGAACCTCAGGATTTCATCCCTGCTCTTTGCAGATGATGTTGTTCTGTTGGCTTCTTCAAATCGGGACCTTCAGCGTGCACTGGGGGGGTTTGCAGCCGAGTGTGAAGCGGCCGGGATGAGGATCAGCACCTCCAAATCTGAGGTGGCTTCCCCCTCTCTGGGTCGGTGTAGAGTCCTTGCCTCAAGTGGAGGAGTTCAAGTATCTCGGGGTCTTGTTCACGATTGAGGGTCGGATGGAGCGTGAGATCGATAGACAGATCGGTGCGGCATCAGCAGTGATGCGGTTGCTGTATTGGACCGTCGTGGTGAAGAGGGAGCTGAGTCGAGGGGCAAAGCTCTCAATTTACCGATGGATTTACGTTCCTACCCTCACCTATGGTCATGAGATTTGGGTAATGACCGAAAGGACAAGATCGCGGATACAGGCTGCCGAAATGAGTTTCCTTCGCAGGGTGGCTGGGCACACCCTTCGTGATAGGGTGAGAAGCTCAGTCACGGAGTAGAGTCGCTGCTCCTTCAAGTCGAAAGGAGACAGCTGAGGTGGCTCGGGCATCTGTATCGGATGGCTCCTGGTCGCCTCCCTCGGGAGGTGTTTCAGGCATATCCTACTGGGAAGAGGCCTCGTGGAAGGCCCAGGACACGCTGGAGGGACTATGTCTCTGAGCTGGCCTGGTGTCGACCTCAGGGTCCCCCCAGAACGGCTGGAGGAAGTGTGCGTGGATCGGGAGGTCTGGGCATCTCTGCTGAGACTGCTGCCTCCGCAACCCGGCCCCCGGATAAAAGCGGAAGAAGATGGATGGATGGATTTGCACCTGTTCTCACGTAAGGTTGATAAATGAGGGCCCATGTCTATAATTTTTATTTAAAAAAAGGCAATTATGTTAAAATAAGTTTTAATCATACTGAATATATATTTACACATCAATAAATAATGGACAGTTTGCAGTGCCCATGTCCCATGCTGGCTCTCCAAATTTGATTCTGTCTGCTGCCTGTAGAGACATAGAGGTTTCAGCCAGATGATGGGAAACTGTAGGGTCATCTCATAGATTTCTAATCAACTGAATTTGTTGCAGTCCCCTGGTTGAACATGTCCATTCTCCATGTAATGGAAGAAGAAGAAATGAAGGAAGATTCATATATTGTTATTTAATAGCCCTTGACTGTCAAAGGGAAAACTGAAAGTGATGGAAATATTCAGGTAGTCAAACACACACACTAACACTACTAAAAGATAAACAAATATACATACCAACTAGGCTTATTAACCAATATTTAACCCTCCTATTATCCTCAAATATTACATATAACACATTTTACCCGGGATTTTTGCCTCCAGAAAAGGATTTTCAAAAAAAAAAGTTTTTTTTTTTTTGAATGGGGTCAAATCGACCCCAAGAATAATTAAAATCATGGGCTCACATTTAGTCACAGAATCTAAAACACACACATAGTTTAAACTAACAGACTTAATGCACTGTTCTAAAAATCTCATCACACACTGCAAGCATCCATTTACACATATTTTAATGTATACAAAGTAAAGACTAGCAAGAGAAATTCAGGACATAATTTTATCCAGAAATTAAAATCATTTGATCACTTATTAGTCCAACTCGCATATTTTCTCTTGTGTCGTCAAACAAAGCGGCCTCATTAATGTATTCCACGATCATTTTAGCGAAGCTGCTAAATTAGACATTCTCATCATGTCAAACAAATATTGTCAGTTTTCATCCTGCAGAATGGAATAATGAAATAGTGGAATGTAAAGTGTGATACACTGTCATCATGGTGAAGTATCTGTGTCTGTCCACCTAATTGTGTTTATAGCATTTATTTCATGTGGTTTTCAGTGTGTGCGTGTGTGTGAGAGAGAGTTTGAACAGCGAGACTTCCTCTTTGTCACTGTCTGGCTCGTGGAAGGATTAGCTCCATGTCATCTCTCCGAGAGAAGAAAAACTGTGTTGACACTGAAATCCTCATCAAACCATCAAACGTTCTCCAGCTATAAATAGTCGGTGCATGCCAAGCTTCCAAAAACACTCCCATTCTCAGCAGCATCTAAAACCTACATCAACACCAATCACTCAGAACGATTTTGTCACTCGCCTTAATAACCTTCGCTGGAGAAGTTTTCCGCTGCAATGCAATGACGATGTTGTTGTTTGAGAGATTTGTGGAAGTTCAACGTCCATTTTGGAAGTGAAATGATCTGCGAGAGCTTGAAAGAAGAGAAAACATTCAGCGGCGCTGCGTAAGCAGATGGGATCTTTTAAACGTGCAAACACCTCACTGTGTGAACAACTGCTAATTTGAGCAAGTGTCTCCACCACATGTCCAATGCTGTAGTATTGTCTGGTTTGATTGGCCTGAGAGTTTACTTTGTGATTCTGCCTGTCAATTTAATGTATCCAGAAAAACACCGGGCAAGGTTTGAATTCCCCAAGAATGTTGGCCAGGTGCAACCGGACACTGGCAGATATCTAAGAAGTCAACCCTGGTCAATAAAACTCTAGAACGTTTACAGCTTTAAAACAAACACAGGGAGTGAATCAAATAGGACATTGAAGATATGGCATTTTGGGTACAAAGAAGAGCCCTAATGGCTAGAAACTACAAAACGAGAGCGAAGAACCTCCATCAAATACCCTCTTTGCCTGATATTGGCAGTTATCTAATGAGACAGCCAATCTGCTCAAAGTCAACCAATATGTCCTCAACAGTCATCCAATCCGGGTCACAGCACCAAATTTGTAAGGCTTTTTCTATACCTTCTTCCCAAACCTGTTAATTGAACAGCTTTGAGGACAGATGACAAGAGTAGTATAATTTCAAAGTAATTCAATTCCAATTAGTCACAAGGAAAGTTTAGCAGCAGGCCTGCTGTTCTTACACATGGCTCATACGCAGGTGAGTTTTAGAAGCAAGAGTGTGTTCACAGACTTGGGTGTTTACATTTTATCTTCTTGGGCTGGTTGTGTCCCATAAAATAGTTTGGTCAGTGCAAGATGTTTGGACCAATTGTTAGTCCTACCACAGACCAACGCCTGCAACTGTGATTTCTAAGCTTTTGTGTGTTATCAACAAAATGTGGGTGTGTGGGTGTTGAGTCATAGTGACATGCTGCTAACATGCAATGAGTCTTCAGAGATAGAACTGGTAGTATAGAGAAGAAACCAAGATATACTGTGTGTATATATATTACAGTACCATGATCATTCACACTTCAAAGTCTTCGAAGAAATCTCCATTAAACTTTCTTACTGACTTAGGCCTTTAAGTTCCCTGGAAACGTAGGCCATTGATGAAACTCCTCTATCTTCTGCAGTCTTGTGCCTTTTGAGCCAGTTGTTGCCAGGACAGCCCCTGTGTCTTCATCTCTTGCTCTATGGATCTTCTCCAGGTGGTTCTAGGTCAACCTTGGATCCTCTTGCCTTGCGGGTTCCAGGTTAGAGCATGTTTTGTTATTGAGGTGTTTGGTGTGATCTATCCAGTTCAAGTTTCTTGTTTAGTGAGGTCCCACAAGTTAATATCTGTGATGGTGTTGGGCCAGTATATACTGTACCTAGCAGGCACTGGAGGCAGCAGTTGAGGAATGTCTGGAGTTTGTTGATTATGTTGGTTAAATGTTGTATTGAAGCTCCTGCATTGGCTTTTTATGTACTTTATAGGTTATAGCCAGGTATCAGATTTATTAAGATCACAATTTGTGACTGTTCATTATTTACACCTTATGGGTCCGTGTACCCATATGCCTCAATATGATCAAAAAAACAGCTTGTACAGCTCACACTTTTTAATGAGCATTTCCCATCAGGACTCATACCATCAACAAAACAGAGCAGACAATGACTGTTCTTAATGGTCAGAAACTTGGAAAATGTGAGGCCATGATCCATGTAAGAGTTGTGACAGCAAGGTAGGCATTATCAGAAAATGAAGCTTGAAGTTTGGATTGAAACGTTGGTTCACTTTGAAGTTGATGGAGTTTGTATGGCTTTGCAGCACTATTCTTTTGTTCAGGTCTTCCTCATTTATGTGCTTTCTTTCTGTCTGCCTGCTGTCAACCTGGGCGTCTCCTGCTGCTTCCCTCATTTTCTCTAGGCTTACTTTTCTAACCACTGATGTTTCCCTCTTCAATCTCAGAAGACTCTGCTTGTGATAAACTCTCAGCCTCAAACAAGTACAACCCTTTACTGACTTCTCAAAGAAGTTAGGATGGTTAGAAATGCCACTTGACTACTTCTCCTAATTGACCATTCGCAAAACCCAGCCCACAAACAGTCATTGTCCAATCCTACGTCCGAACAACCATTACTATGTAAACAAGGTCTGACATGCTCAGAGTAGGCACAATGGTGAGGTGGTGTGCTCATGGCTTGTGCAAGTCAGATACAAGGTACCCAAAGAGTTTGGCTAGGAGAGTCGTGTTCTTTCCGTTCCCAAAGCCAAAAACAGAACTGGAGTGATGTCTACAATGGACTATAAAACTCTAAAAACGTCTCAGGGATGTGTGTGTGTCAGTATGCGTGTATGTATGGTATGGGAGATGTGTATGTTTTTATGGGGGGGGGGGGGGCGGCGCGGTGACGACGACTGAGATATACAGTTATTAGCAACTATCATATTGCCATATTACTATCAATATTTCAGTCAAATGTTGCTTTGCCATGTAACCGCTGTGCCAAAAGACGCATTAGATACTTCAGCTGGAATATAATGGGACTGTCGCTACTCTCAGATCCAGAACGCGCATCGACTTTTGACGAGCAGCTCGAGCAGTCAATAGTAATGCTTAAAACAGCTCATGGGATCACCCTGTTGGTAGAAAAATCTCTGATTGACAAGAGTCCAGCTCCTTTATTTCTAGAGCTCATTTACAGAGCCAGGAGAAGAGACTCACTGTCTACTCAGAACACATAGTGCAACACAATATGATGAGATGATTATGGATTTTTGACCAAATAAAACAAAAACAAAAAAACTTACATACCCCAGCTTTAAGGAGGATACGAACAACATATTATACAAAAATTGCAGTGCAGGAGCAGGTAGAGATCATGGGTTTATTCTCCTTTTGCCATTGATTGGTATGCTTTTGCTTTGATAGTTGTAATGTCCCCTTTGTTGTTTAATTTAATATGTTGAATATATCCCTCCAGCATATTGTAACCCTTTTTGCCTGGATCTGGAGGATATCGTGCAGGTGTTGCTCCAAAAAGAGTCTTTAACACACAACGGTAGACTTCTCCCAGCCATTACAGACGAGATCAACTCAGGAACTTGACGGACATCACAAAAGTAAATAAGTGGGGCGGGGCTTTTGCAAAAGGTCAATTATTTTATGGTCTTTTTTTCATTTTAGAGAAGACTCATTGTTTAATATTTAGTGTTGTAAAATTGTATTGCACAATCTAATAATGGGTGCCTATATATATATATATATATATATATATATATATATATGATTGCCCTGAAATCTTCACTCTATAACAAATCTGCATAAATAAGCTTAGTTATTCAAAACAAAATGAAAAAATACAACATTCCTTACCTTGGAGGTTGAAATCTGTTATTCTGCAAACAGTCTGTTCAACAGGACTAACAAGTACCGTAACTATAAATTACTATTAATTTCAAGAGGTCGACTTTAAACTCAATCTGTGTGTTGATGGTTTGCTCATGGGCACACTAATGATTTGGTAATGCAGCAGAAGGACTTTAAATCTATGTTCTATTTTTCCCCAATTCTCTGTAACCCACTACGGGTATTTTATGGAACCATAAGTTATCCAATCTGCCATGAGCTCGGCTGGTTCTTTACGTTCTAGCTTTCTACTGTACTCTGCCAGTGTTTGTTTCCCCTCCCCAGGCCACGCAGATGGAAGTATAAAGGTGTCACTATTTACCATAATATTTACTAGCTTCAATGCGTGTGCCCAGTGTGTTCTTCTTGTCTTTGCCTAACTTAGATTATTTAGGATTTATGTGCGACAACTATTGCATTGTATCCATTTACTATCTTAATTAAAGATGTTTCAATGTTGCAATTTACGGCAATGGCCCACAGGTTAATGGTGGTTGGGTTACACTGTGTTACAAATACATCACACTGTGTAAGATAAATGCTTTAGTATTTCAGTGGAAACCAAAGACGGTGTGAAATATACATTATTTATTACAAACACAAGACTCACTTAACCTGTAACCGTGCAGAATTAATTGTAAATTATTGTGAGTAGTAAATTAGTGTTGTAGTCAGGGCTGGCTTTAGGTTATTCAGTGCCATAGGTAGAAGTGGATTTTGCCCCCACCCCCGCACCCCATAAGTAAATACAAATAAATAAATAAAAATGTCTATAGTGTGTACACATTCATATATGTTTTAAATATCAAGACAAAACAATGCAATTCTGCGACACAACAAACCATTGGGAAAAAAAACTACTTATTTTAAAATTAGAATAATGCACCGTAATGCAATATAACCCCTACAGTTATAGTACAAATTTCAACAGCGCAATCAAAAGTTAAAATAAAATATAGAGCTTTTAGTGCTAAGAAATTTCTACTTAACTGTTTGGTTTTAAGAACAAAATTCTAATTTAGCAAAAATCTTAAAACCAAAGAACACAATGCGCAAACAACACCATAGAATTATGTAGAATAGAACAAGAATTACTATACATGTAAAAAAATAAAATAAAGGCAATGTAATGAGGAAGGTAAAATAAATAACATAAAAATTCAATAAAATAGCATAAATATGGGCTGAAGATCAGCAGGTATAGTTACAGATTTGGCACCCCTCCAGCAGTTGGCGCCCTAGGCAGCCACCTGAATTGCCTAGCAGGAAGGCCGATCCTGGTTGTAATACTCGAGACCAAGACCAGTCTCAAGACCAAGACTTGATTTTAAAGGTCTTGGTCTTGTCTTGGACTTGAAAGCATCTTCACTCTGTCTTCTCTCAGTCTCGGAGTGCCCGAACACGGGATTTTTTTGTTAAGACCAGCACTGATTTCTGCTGTTCTTAAACTTTACTCATGTGATAATGAGAAAAACTTTGATTCATGCTTTACCTTTCTTTTTTGTCTGTCAAATGTATTTTAAAGAAACTAAAACTAAAGAGAGAATGTTCTTTCACTGTTAAACCTTATCGTGGTTTTTTTTAATAGATTTTTATGGCCTCTGTCTTGTCTTGGTTTTGGTCTTGATGTGGGCAAGTCTTGGTCTCGGATAATGTGGTCTTGTGCACAACACTAGTTATAGTCTTATTTTCAACAATGCCTTGCTAACATCTTGTCATTGAACTGAACTAAACCTCCTAAAGCGAGATGTAGGCTAGCAACGGCCAATCCTAATGTGTTTTGAAGATTACATGTAGAAACATCACCCTATAAATACATATTGATTTGGTCAGTGGTTCACAAACTTTTTCGGCTCAAGTACCCCCTTTCCAGGACTGGGCTTCAGGGGGGGCTGGGAGGTTGGCACGCCCCCAGCCGGGGCCCCTCTGAGGTAGAACTGAAGGGAGCCGGGCCTCTACCACGGCTCAGGGGAGCTGGAGAAGGCGGGCCCTCCCATGACTTGTACCCAGAGAATGGGCAGTCATCCATCATGCAGATTTATACAAGGGTTATATAGACCCATTTTGTGTGACGTATGCATACTAAATTAGGTGCATGCGTGCTGCTTTGCAAATGACCATAGAGTTGTTGCAATGTCACTTTATTTAGCATGTTAGTGTATAACTTAAGGTACTATAATATCCATTGGGGAGATTATTCCACTGTCAGTGCTGTGAAATCTCCTGGCAGCCTTAAAGTATCGAAAGCTCTTCAGTAGTCTGCAAAGGTAATCCTGACTGTTTCACTTCCTTTGTGTGCATGCATTAAAGTAGGATAACTCCAACAGCAGGCTCGGTGCAAAACAACCTGAGGACTGCTGAGGCGATGGTGCACGGGGAGCGGACGGAGCGCTATCTCAGTCTGAATCCAGTAAAAATTGACCATGAAAAGCTGTAAATGGACTGATATACAGATGTGGGACAGTGAGGAGGAGACGATCTAGAGATGGGAACTCATCTGTTGAAACTGATCAGAATACGCGAAAATACACGGAAACCTCCGTTAACAGGAGTACATGATAAAGCTCATGATAACAATGGCTCACAAAGCTTCGGCACCACGGAGAGCGACCGCATCATTTTGACACCCACTTTAAAGCTAGGGTCGGCAATTTTATCCAGATACACTTTTTTCCACAGCTAATTGATGTGGTCCAAATAAGCTAGTCGTAGTCAAATCATAACATCATCTCGCTGTGTGTGCCAGATGGCTAACGGAAAGATAATAGATTATTCAAATCAAATGTTTGTTTTTTTTTTTTGATTTATCCAACATTTACAAGTAAATTTTTAAGCTTGCAATGTGTTTTTGATTCTTTTGTTTAATTTGATTTTAATCATGACTAAATGACAGATTTTTTTCTTCTTTTTTTCTTTGGCTGTTCTGGTGTAATAATGTGTTTAAACACGAGGGAGTGAAAATGATTCTATTATTCATAAAGGTTATAAAACTGTTCAGAGAGCATTTTTCACAGTTCATCTGCTGCACTAATATGTAGATAAATTATCTTTACGCTGAACAAAGCCCACCGTGTGTATTTTCCTCTATTCATCCAAAGAACTTAGTGCGTGCCTGCGTTCGTGCATGTGGTGATGGAAGTGTGTAATTATGTGTAGATTATGGAAGAAGTGGCCAGCATGAGGCAGTCTTTGATGGGATTAGGAACTCAATTACTCAGCTAAATCTGCCCCTTCTCTATACTCAGGTTCAAACATTTTTGTGAACACAAACATGTTTTTTTTTTTTTTTTCCCTTCAGCTCAAACAAAACACATGAATCTTCCACATCTACATCTAACCAACGTATTTCTTCAAAAACCATCCGCTGTCCTTTTTTCACACTCGTCTAATGGGCATTTAGGAAAATCCTAAAGCACTATGTAAGTCTTATTAAAGTTAGCAGAATAAAGTCAAAATCTTTCACTTAAAAAATATCAAAGTATTAAAAATAGTACAAATTTCAACTACTGCAAAATGATCCCCTTGGTGTGTGTTTTTTTTTTTTTTTTTTTTTTACATGAGCAAATTCATATTTTTACATTATTATTTTCAGTAACATTAACAATCTAAAATTACAGCAGCTTTCTTAGTCCTGCTGATCAGAGATATGACCTAATAATCACAATAAAATTAAAAAGCAGTACCTCTGCCTCAATCCAGAGGGCAGTGTTATGCACACACTTATTCTGATTATGTTCTGTGAATTTACCATGAAAAAAACACATTGATTCTTATTATGTAAAAGGCTACTAAGGAAATCTTAAGCTTGTACTGTATATTTTCATTTATTAAAAAGTCACAAGAGATTACCGTATTAACATGTCATTGCTGATATAATCCCTCAACTCCTTCCATTAATATTATCTAAACAAAAAAGATCAACAGACAATATTAAATCTGGATTACAACTGAAGTGTCTGAAATAACTTTATAGATCATCCTGATATTCATTAATCTGAGTGTCTTCAGTTATGTTTTTTGCCATGTCTGACGTAAGGACTAAAGTAAAGTGTAGTCTTCAGGTTTGTTTTCAACACTTAAATACTTTACTTGTTACTACTGAAGTACAGTAACAAATACTTGCGTAGTTTTACTGTACTTTAGTAGTTTTTTTTTTTTTTTTCTGGTATTTTTACTTTGAGTATTTTTATTTTTTTGCCACTTTTTACTTTTACTCCTTACATTCTTAAACTAAGATCTGTACTTTCCACTCCTTGCAATTTCAAAATGAGCTCGTTACTTTTTAAGACCGAAGATGACGTCACAATGTAAAAAGATAGACGCCAACAACCGTGAAGCTGCAGGAGCCATGTACCAGTTTGATACAAGTTCTTGATGTTTTTAAACTCAAAGCTTCTCTGGGTTTTCTTGAGCATTGTCTTTTCTTTTTTTTTCTGGACACTCTTTACAAATTGTATTTATAATGAGTGCTGAATGTTCAAAAGTCACAGATTTAACTTGTTTCCATCTACCAGTTTTCAGCAAGTTCCTAAAAAAAATGTATTTGCTTGTTTAAAACCCCTGTCTTATTATTGAAGGGACATTTGTTTTACTTAGTAGCATGTACTTTTTTAAACTTTTACTCAAATAAGGGAGGAACGTCAATACTTTACTTTTATTAGCGTTGATTTTTATTCAAGTTTCTAAATTTTTACTTGAGTACTGAAGACGAGTAATTTTGCCACTTCTGGTTACTCTCCAGATAACCACTAGTTTTGCATGTCTGCTCTCAAAAAAAAGGTAATTAAATAGTTGCTTAAACTCAACGTTTCTACTGAGATCCTTTGATGCTGACTCCAACACAAGATCCAATTCATTATGACATCCCAAAGAAACAAGCTAACCCTTCTTTTCGTCTTACAAATCCCCATTATTGTAGCCATTCTTTGAATACAGATACCACCTCCACTTCCCGGTCGACAGTTCTTGTCAGTGCCCTTTTGCCAACAAAGACGTCTGACATTTGAGTGTGCAACAACTGCACTGTCCATGTCTATGCCTCACCATACAGTTACACACAGAGATTTAATGGTGACTCCTGAGAATGCCTGTTATTGGTCTGTATGGGCCTGTATACTGGTAAATTGAGGAATAGCTTCAGTGGAAAGGTCATGTCTCCTGTCAGGAAAGACTAGTGGTCTTTGTCTCCAACACATCCTCGCTCACATACAGTAGCCACTCATTATTAAATAGTCAGATCCTGATCTTTTTGGTGGATCACAGATTATTATGCCAACCACTACTAAAGATTGATGAATTTCTTTGAGCTTTTTGCCAATATGAATAAAAGTCCCATCTTTCCAATGAAGCTAACGTGGTCTCTCCCTTTTATAGGTGTATGATGTTGCTGGTCCAGTCAGGCCTCCGATTCCGTCATAGTTTTAAGGTAAGTCACCTTTCTTCATATTAACTTTTTTGTGGGCCTGAGTTGGACTTCTTCAAGTTATTGAAATGCTCTGTAGTAAATGTAATTCAGTGTTTTTGCGTGGTACCTGTTAAGTCTCCAATACTCCTCTCCGTGATACACCCCAGAAAAATAGTGTAATCAGTAATATTCACATGCAAAACAAATTTAGAATAACTGCAGAGCTCTGATATGCAAGAAAAAAGGGACCAGCACAATTCCTTGTGTTGCTCCTTTGCAAATCATCATAGAGTTGTTGCAATGTCATTTTATTTAGCATATTAGTGTATAACTAAGGTACTTTAGTATCCATTTGGGAGAGTCTTCCACTGTCAGTGCTGTGAAATGTTTTAGCAGCATTAAAGGTCCAGTACAATGCTTTTTTTCTATTTGTTCTAAGAACCCCAACAACATAGTATTTGAGGGTTTTTTTTTTCCCAAACTCGCCTATTTTCTGGCGTTTTAGCCATCTGAAAAGCCACTTTCAAGCCACTCCACACACAACAGCGCTCACTCGCGATTATCTTTTGCTATGCACACACTCTTGTTATTGTTTTCAGCCAAAGAAACTGCACATTACAGTGAAACACATGGCTATTAAGGAGCTATTGTGATTTTCAGTCAGAGAAGCAGCAGCAGCAGCTCCTCCTTTTTGCGCACAAACACAGCCAGACTCACTTACCGCTCTCCGTCGTCTGTCAACGCATAAAAGTTGGTAGCTGTCAAGTTCCACAACCGAGGCTGTTGTTAGCGGTGTGAGCCACAAATCCATAAACATCCCCAGTGTTTCCTCCTCAGTTCACAAGCGATGTCGTGTCTCGATGCATAGGCTGGTGTAGAATTAGCCCAGAGTGCTAACAGCTGATGTGTGTGAACAATGGCCGCGGCTCTAAGCAGTGACTCCCATCATGATCGGCAGAAGAAAAAAAAAGTAGTGCAGTTTGGGCGTCCAGTAGTGTTGTTTGTATTTACATAAATGGCAAAGTATAATATATATTCTATATTAAACAGCAGTGTTGTTTTAGCGGTTAGATCGTTGGAGAGGGAGGAGCTCACATTCTAGGAGGTGTATCATGTCCATGTTAGGAGGAGAGAGGATTTTCAGTAGGAGGAGTTTCGGCAAGTGACGTCAACTGCTGGGCAAAATCGACCTTGCCCGTTTGGAGCTGAATTTTTACAAAATGTGGAATAACAAGGGAGGGAGGAAACATAACTTTTTCAACTCTGGCCCGCTGAATGAGGCTAAATGGATGTATATCACTGTAGCAAAACCATTGTAAAGTGATTTTTTCATCATACCTCCCCTTTAAAGTGTTGAAGGCTCTTTAGTAGTCTGCAAAGGTAATCCTGACTGTTTCACTCCCTTCATGTGCATGCACTAAAGTAGGATGATGTTTTCTACACCAACAGCTATCCAATACACAAACATCATATTATGCTAAAATGCTGATAGGCTGAGGAAAAAAGGTTGGAATCTTTTGATTCAACATTTCATTCCATATGTTTCCAGCCCTTTAGAGCTTCCAATTCATCTCACAAAAGGAAGTAGAAATGACAGGAAAAACATAACTTGTGTAATAAACCAAGTCATTCAGCTATTAATATCTCAGCCCCTCCAATTACACAAATGTCATAATACTTCATGCTTATATCACATGACTGCTATCATTTCTAATCTCAGACTGTTAAAAGAACAATTCGAGAAATATATTTTTTCCAAAATGATGCTGCATTTTCCACAAATTATTCCACAAAATCTCCCCAAATTAGATATTATTGGTCACAAAAGGTCACGTTTCAATAGAGACTGATATCTGACACTCATTGCTTTAATATTGATGGTTCCTTTAATACTTTACATACATGCTTTTATGTTGTTAATACAGTATGTGGACGTGCAAACATGGGAACACTGAATTAAAATGAGGTCGACACCCTTGTTTTAATCTGACAAAAATAATGCTGTTTTTGTACAGTATGTTTGTATGACTATTATTTGTTAGAATTACCACGTTACACTTTTTAAAAAAAATCTGTATTTTCACTGACAGATGTGACACATTCGAGTTTTCTGACTTTATTGCCAACTTAGCAAGTTCATCGCTATATTTAGCAACTTTTTAGCAACCTACGCTGCCCTGACAAACTACCAGTTTGGCAAAGTCGTCAACTCGTGACTCTTCCTGCTTGGGGTTTGCCAATCCTGGTGTCACAACGAGACACCAAATATGTATTTAGGCAATATTTGATTAATAATAGAATCTATAATGATGATAATCAACGTGCATTGACGTCAGCCCTATGGCAGACATGTTGCTAAAGGTTGCAGACAGTCCCCCCAATTGCTATAATAAGAGGATTTCAAAAAGCACATTTATATTTGATAACCATAACCATGCTTCTTCATCTACTACATTCCTGCTTCCCAAAGTGAAGCCGAGTCTTCCTCTGTGGTGCCTGTTATTTTTTAGTCATTATCCTTGGGCGATAACCTGCTTCAATGGCAGTCAAGGACTGGGCCTTTGCTGGCTGTATGTAAAACAGCACTGTGAAATGATGGAATTATCTAGTTCATCAGAGCCTGTGGTGTTCACTGTGAAGTGGATTAACTAGTGCAAATTGTCTCAGTGAAGATTTTGGTGTCTGCGTTGCCGTACGTGCAATCACAAGATTGATAACCGTCAAGTAACTGCTAAGCCTTTTTTAAGCTGCAAAACTAATGGCGTTACAAAAGAAAGAAAGATAGAACATAAGGAATGTTTCCTGTAATTTTTCAATTTGGAAAGTACTTAAGTGATGATTTTACAACTATAGTCTGTTAATTGGGACAGGATTGACTAAAGAAAATAAAGGGAAGAAAGCAACTAGAGTAAAAAAGGAAAGGAAAGGAAAAGGGAAAAAAAAAAAAATATATATATATAGTTATTAAACTTGTATACTCTATATATTCACGACCAAAACTCCTTGTGTGTGAAGGGAAACAGCCTCATGATTTGTGTTTTGGAATGTATTGTAGCTGTTCAAGAAGAGAGCTGACTGAGAAACATGTAATGCTGCGTTCCAGGCAATGCGGAACTTCTAGTCTCAGAGTTCAGCAGCAGCACGTTGAAATATCTCAAACGTAGCTTAACGCCATAAAATCAGATTTTGTTCTCGACTTTATCGAGTAGGAGCTCCGACTTCAGGTTGCGTTCAAAGTCACCTTTTCAAATTGGAGGTCGGAACAGCCTGAGTAGCTTGAAATCCTTCATGAAATCACGTTGTTAGATCTTGTTTGATCACGT
Source organism: Gouania willdenowi (assembly GCF_900634775.1). NCBI lineage: Eukaryota > Metazoa > Chordata > Actinopteri > Blenniiformes > Gobiesocidae > Gouania > Gouania willdenowi. Next base: position 20,640,248 of record NC_041061.1, on the reverse strand, counting down.
GAGATTTCTTGCTTGGTATGAGATCAGTGCTATGACAGAATGGTTGTGTGTGTGTGTGTGCTGTGCTGAGATTATCGAAGCGCGCACAAACTGTTCAACGGCTGATCTGTTTTGCATTCGTGAGGTCTGTAAAAAGTCAAAAAAACCATTCAGATTTTGGAAAACCCTTAAGTTTGTGGCAACTGTTTGCTTCAGGTTTTTTTTTCACTTGTTGGGTCTTTTTTACATCACAATATGCCTCCATCATGCATAGCCTGCCGCTTTGCTTGAAAGTAGCCGATGGTGACGTGGGCTGCATGGCGAAGGGAGGCGGAAATAAAGAAAGGTAGACTGCCTGCCAAACAGGGGTCGTTTAAGGGTGGCCAATCATCCAATTATCTGGATAAAACAGGTGGCATCTCATTGGGAATGCTCATTAAAATGGTGTTCGGTCTTGGCACTTGCTGTCTCTCTTTGGTTTGTTGAAATTTTTTCAAATAAAAGTGGAAAAATCATGGAGGCTTTTCCTGATGCTGAATAATAATTAGTTTCTTGGATCTAAGCCAGTTAAGAGTTACTGGCTTTTTCTCTTGTAAAGTCTGCGTGGCATGTGGCTTGGATCCAAACGCTTGTGGCTTGCATTGGGTTTGTCTTTTCGCACTCAAAAAGCCTGTATATTATGGAGTGTCTCTAATGTATTCTCTCCTGCATGGAGTGTATAGATGAATATTTGAACGTGTGCAGAGAAGTTTTCTGGAAACGCTCTTTAATGGCTACTGCCTACAGAGGTGATAAGGTTTTCCTCTGACGCATAGAGACTTGACATTGAAGAAGGTCCATAAAAGAAAAGGCCAGTTTTTTTTTAATTATTATTGTTATTATTATTATTATTATTATTATTATTATTATTATTATTAAAGCCCTCCACTGTGGGGAAGTGAATAAAATAAAAACTTGTTTTGAACAGTTTCTAGTTTCTCAAAGGTTTTGAACCATTGTTAGCCAAATGAATATGAATAATCTCTGTGACAGTTTGATTTCATTATGTCAAGAACTCCTAACCAGGCTTATTAGGGCCCGATATGTAACAACAACCCGAAATGCAACAATACCTGAATTGTTAGAAAAAAAGGAACAATTTGTCCTTGTTGTGCCCGAACTCATCAGGGCGATGCCTTCGGTCTTCAGGTCAGGGTCTCCTAAAGACCCCAAAAACTAAATTTAAGAGCAGAGGAGACCTGGCGTTCCAGGCTGTAGCTCCCAGATTCTGGAATAACCTGCACTAGTGTCTCAGGGAGCTCAACTGTGTGGACACTTTTAAAAAACTGCTGAAGACTACACTTTACAGTAAAGCTTTTAGTTAACTGGATTTAAATTTTTATTTGTCCTTTAATGTTGCTGTGCTTATGATATTTATGCACTCTTGTTTTATTATTCTATTGTGTTGCACTTGTACTTTTACCTCAACTCTGTACAGCACTTTGTGATTTTATCTGCAAAAAGCGCTTTATATATAAACTACTTACTTACTTACAAAGTTATTGCATTATTACCTTATTACATTATGTCATAGGCATAACTTTTCCCCTAACAATGCAACAAAATGTTAAGAACTTGTTACATTTTGGGCAAAAAGTTGTTACGTTTTGGGCATCTTGTTACATTATTGACCACTTATTACTTTTGTTATCTTATTGACCAGTTATTGCATATGTTACATTATTGACCAGTGATTACATTTGTTACATTATTGACCACTTATTACTTTTGTTACATTATTGACCAGTTATTGCATTTGTTACATTATTGACCAGTTATTGCATTTGTTACATTATTGACCAGTTATTACATTTGTTATATTATTGACCAGTTATTGCATATGTTACATTATTGACCAGTTATTGCATTTGTTACATTATTGACCAGTTATTACATTTTAGGTTCTATTAAAAAAAAAAAAAAAACAAGAATTTGTGTATTGTTGCATTATGTGTCATTGATACATATCAGGCTCAAACCAGGTTCTACAACTTCTAGTTAAATGTTAATCAAAGCACCATATGAAATATCACATTTGTCCGGAAAAAAAAAAGAAGAGCCACACAGGGGATGCACAATTAAAAATGGAAATGGATGAAATTGGGTCAAAGACTTGTTATCATCTTTCAATTGTTCTGAAGATTTGAAATAATCATGTGATTGGACGTCGTCTTCATCATGTGCACGATTTGTGATTAACGGTAGAAAAAAAAATGCAGAAAAAGAAAGCACTGCCCATATATGCTATACAACTGTACCATTAGCTTTCATATGTTTCATTTCATTTCATTTTAATGAGAGCCCCATTAGCTCCTGACTTATTGCAGGAGCTATTCTGCCTGGGGTCTCCTCATTTTCATTACAAATATTTACAATATTACATAAAAAGCAACCAAAAAAACACACATATCACATAAAACCAAAAGAACTGCCAGTAGATGTGGAGAGTCGACCCAAAACCTCAAAATAAAGCAGTAACAAAAACATTATCATTGTTCATCATATGTTCATTTTAAAGAATGTATAAAAATAATGCAATAATAATAATAATAATGTAAAATCTCTCTCTTTGACAGATGTTCGTCTTCCAAACTGCGTAGCTGTGTTACAAGTTAATTAAATAATTTACCTGACATTTTGGTCATTTAATGCTAACCCAGAGTTTAAAGTTCATTAGTTCACGCGGCGGTTGTCAAACTTATTGGGCTCAAGTACCCCAGTTCTCTTATTTCTGAATCGAAGTACCCCCATTGTCCATCTACAGGATGATGGAATTTTTTTAATTTTTTTTTTTAATTATTATTTCAGGTCCATGGAACATGACCAGAAATGAGAAATGTCCATGACTGTCATTTTTAACCAAAAATACACATTTCCCACTCTCTCTCTCTCTCTGTCCAGTACCCCTGTAGTGTCATTGCGTACCCCCATTTGTGTTAAAGTGTCGTTGGTCGTGTTATGGGCTTTGTGTCCTTTACTGCTACTATATCACCTGACTAAACCACAACGCTACAACTGCCACAACCAAAGCTGCTTTTTCTCGTGACGGAGCCAACATGGATCATGAATCATCAGATTTAAAAGGTAGAATATGCTACTCTTTGCACCATAGGGGATAGAAGATAAACATATGAATCATCACATGCTTTATCAGCGCATGCTTGTCTGAAACAAGGGAAAGCAAAACCCATCACAATTAGTTGTCATGTATGGATGAAAGAAAAAAAAAAAAAAAATGGGCCTTGAAGAGTAAACAGAAAATGAATGTGAGACGCTGTGAGTCAGAAATAGGTACTTTGTGCAGCCCGAAGGGATCTGTAGAGATAATACAAACAGACACGTGAACTCGCGCTTTGTAATATAAGATAGTAATAGGACGACAGCTATTCCTGACCACACAGTGCTCAGGTTTATGCATATAAACTACACTAAATGCTCACATTATTGTATTAGTTTGGGTCATGCACAACAAATAGCATATCCAGTAACAAACGGGCAAAGCATCTAAACAGGTTCTATTAAAATGTAACTTTTCTTTGCATACGGGGTTCCTGTGGATCCTTAAAAAGTATTAAAATGCATTAAAGTCATTAATCTAAAAAAAAAAAGGCCTTAATTGTTTCAAAAGTCCTAAATTTTAACACATAAGTATGATTTTATGATTGTCATTAGTCTCACATTTAAAAATAAATGATATTTGTTTAAAAAAAAAAAAAAATTATATATATATAATTTATTGTAACATCGTGCTATCACGACAGCGGAACAAACTACAAAATAGTGACTCTGTGCAGATGTGCATCATGCCTGTAGCAACTTTTAACATGGCGAAATGTAAATTTATTGAAAATTGCCTGTCCAGCGAAGGTTTATCTTAATGGTTTAGTTTTTTGTACTTAGGTTGTTGTTTCATATTTCCGGCTGATTGTCATCATCTTGTGTGTTTTGAGTGATTTTGATTATTTTAGTCAGGTTTTTTTGTGTATTTTACGTTTTGTATGTTTTCTTTGGGGGCCACCAGTTGCACATCTGCACGAGACACTGGGAAAGAAATGACCTTAACTCTATGTAATTGATGTGGCATTTTTTTCTTCCTCCTCAATTTAGGTTACTGTAAAGTTGGTCTTAAATTAAATTTCAAATGGCATTAAAAAGTCTTGAAATGTATTTGACTGAAGCTGTAGGAACCCTGATATTGTGGTAATTGTGGGTTCTGTAAAGAAAATTGAAGGTTAACAAAAAATAACTTTTGGAGTGATTTCTGGAACGATTGCAAAATTGATGTTAGCAATATGCTAACTGTTTTCTTCCTCGGTTGCCAACCAGAAGAAAATTCCTTTCCGCGCAACCAATAGCTAAGAATATGCGGCAACACTGATCTGGGCGCCTATGCTACTACCTGTCTTGAAAACTTAAAAAATTTAATTTTTTAAATCCTAACAAAGATGTTCTGGTGACTTAAGGTTTTAAAAAAAATCTTCAAAAACTTAATATTTCACCAATGACATGGAAGGTGTAGAATTTTACCAGATGACCGCTCGGTTGACTTCATTATAGCATATTTGATAACAAATAATGATATAGTAAAGTAATAAAAAAGAAATAAAAAAAAAAAATAAAAAAAATATTGGATGGTTTTTATAAAGAAACGAGCTCTGTTTATTTCTATTTTAATAGAAACGGGTGATGTAATCGTCCCACCGATATTATTGGCTGATATTTGCCAATATGTGCTGCTGTTTGTGACAACATGTTAAAAACAAAAAGGACACTTTTTCCAGTACTAAGTTGAATATTTTTGTGCACTGATAATTGTAAAACACATCCAGGGGGAAATCACATTAAATGTAGGCTTAACCAGTTTTTTCCATGGAGCTATGGAAGCGGTCTATGTATATATCAGTAATTATTGGAAATCAGAAAATATTGAACAACTCTAGGGTTAAAGATTCCGATCAAGTTAAAAGCAGCTCTTACTTGAGAATAACACAACGAGCCTTTAATACTGAGGATTTAGCATTCACAAATACAATTTAAAAAATATACCTTCTCAGAATCCCTCTTTTTGCACAATATTTCCCTGTTTTTGTTGAGGACTAGTGTATAAAATCCAGGTACAAAGTTGTGGCAGGCCCTCTCCGAGTCATCCGGAGCCGTCCTAATACTCCTGGACAGCAGAGAATGGCTGCTATCCTGGCCTGTCACAACCACTCCTGACCCTTGGGCTGATGCTGTCACTAAAAGTCTCTGCTTTAAGAAGAAAAACAGGAAAGTGTAGAGGAGGAGGAGGAGGAACATTACCTCTGAAGGTGAGAGTTTAAATACTCGGCTGTTCTTTTTATCCCACTCAGAGGACTCGGGTACTGCAGCAGGGGATTTATGAGCCTACATGTGGAGATAAGGATTCTGCACTGGGTGTGAGGCCCATTAATTCGTCTTTTATATGTAATGCACCTTCTGGTCTGGTTCTTATTTTTGGGTGACGGAGGATCCGATCCTACCACAGCTGAGTGTCTGCACCCAGTGATCTGTGACAGTGTTATCTATCCACTGTTCTAGGACTGCTCTGTCACACTTGTCCACTTGTCAGGGAGCTAACAGGGACATGTTCCTATAGATGGAATAGTGGGCTCGTGCTGGAATATAATATTTTTCTTCCACCTAAAACAGAACAGCCTGTTCTGTATCTGCCTGATAGAGGCCAAGGCCAATATTTAGTAAAAAGGTGGCGATATAGAGAGAAAGGAAAAAAAAAAAAAAAAAAAAGGTAATCATGAAGGAATTTTATGTAAACTTTTCCTTGGTTACCATGCAGAGCAGCAATCCAGCAAATGCTAGTTTGTGCTAGTTTTAGAAGTCAAATCTGCTATTTTTTTTTTTTTTTTGTTTCTGTTCATCATAGGAGGTATAATAAACCATAAATAATAGCTTTTTTCACCTTTTGCAAATTTATTTATTTTTTTTTTTTTTATTTTTTTTTTTTTTTTTTATTAGTTGTGCCTAAAACTAGCCTAATCTTGTCCCCACTGTTCCACTCTTTGGGTTTGATATTGAGCAATCTTTAACTCATTCAGTGCCAGCCATTTTCAAAATGTCTACCCCCCTCAGTGCAAGCCGTTTTAGAGCATTTTGACTGATATTTAAAGACCCACAGAATATTTTGTCCTATGACAATCTGACATCTGAAAAGAATAGACTCTCTACTTTCATCAGAGAAAAGATTTTTGTTCCGAGCTTGTTTCGTTCTTCATTAATCAGCAGTTGAATAGTTTCACACAAAGTGTGACAAAAAGCTGAGAAAAGAAAAACGGCTTTTATTTAAAAAACCTTGTCGCGCCATTTTCTGTCTCGTAAACTACTTTCCTCTCCCTCTGAGCTCTGCCCATCACGGTTGATCTCTCATCCAAAGGTGCTCTGCTGCCACCTACATGTCACCAGTTGGTCACTACATCACGGTACAGGTTAGATATTCATGGGAGAGCTTTGTCACATTGTCTCCTAGCAACCCCAGCCGAAAAACACAATTCACGTCTTTACCCTCGGGAACATGCTTTTTTTTGCTGTACGAGAGTAAAGTGTAATTGCACATTCACTGCTGTAGGGGGCAGCGGTGCTCTCATGTGTGAGTGTGTGCTCTATTAGAGACAATATAGCAGGGGTTCCCAAACTTGTCAGCCCGCAACACCCAATATACTGTATAGTATATACTGTATAGTGTGTGTGTCTATATATATATATATATATATATATATATATATATATATATATATATATATATATATATATATATATACATGTCTCCGAGCGTGCACTCCGGTGACATTGAACGAGGGGCAACTCCGGAAAGGAATTGCCCATCGGGCATGAAGCCGTCTGCGAAGGGGAGGGGTGAGACCCGGACCCCATCAGTGGAAGCTGGGCATCAATTAAAGACATTACACCCCAGTCACGCTAATAAGCCGTTTAAACGTGCCGAATATTGCTAACAATCTTCCCGCTTTGTGAATGCTTTGTAAATGCTACTCATATGATATAAGGTAGCATACCAGACTGCTCAGGATAAAAAAAAAACCCACATCATAGCTGAGGAGCTGATACTGACTGCAGCATTAGACATGGTTGTTATGTTGCAGGAAGCAAGTGCTGCAAAAATACAATTTGATGAAGAAACTAACAGCAACACGGACTGTTTGTTTATTACTTATGTGTGTTTTGACAAACTACCTGTGTTAGGAGGATCAAATGTTTTGTCAATCAGTACAAATTGTTTTATTCATTTTTGTTTTGTAGGTTGAAGCATTTTATATATTGTGCTCCGAGTTACTGTTGCTGGTTCATTTGAATTTATTATTATCATTATGATTATTATTATTTATTGAGTTTATTTATTTTTTATTTTACCAAATGGTTCAATTCGGTCAAAATTACCGCAGGCTGCAGCACTTGTGTGTTTATATATATATACTGTATATGTATATATATATACTGTATATGTGTATATATATATATGTGTATATATATATATGTATGGATATATATATGTATGGATATATATATGTGTGTGTATATATATGTATGGATATACATGTGTGTGTGTATGTATATGTATGGATATACATGTGTGTGTGTATGTATATATATATATATATGTGTATGGATATATGTGTATGGATATATGTGTATGGATATATATATATATGTGTATGTATATATATGTATGGATATATATATGTATATGTATATACATGTATGGATATATATGTATGGATATATGTATGGATATATATATGTGTATGTATATATATGTATGGATATATATATATATATGTATGGATATACATGTGTGTGTGTATGTGTATGTATATGTATGGATGTGTGTGTGTGTGTGTGTGTGTGTGTGTGTGTGTGTGTGTGTGTGTGTGTGTGTGTGTGTGTGTGTGTGTGTGTGTGTGTGTGTGTGTGTGTGTGTGTGTGTGTGTGTGTGTGTAATTTATACAGTATATATCCATCTTTTCTAATTATTATTATTATTATAGTGTTTCTGGTTTGTTTGTTTTCTTTGCACCATCCACTGAGATACAGTCCTTTTTAAGCTGTACTTGGCAAAAAAAACTGATTCTAATTCTGAAAATGTTTATAGTTTAAAAAAGGATTTATAATTTTTTTTTAAATTTCAGGCAAATTGATGCACTTTAAATCTTTGCTGTTACAGACTAAAAAATAATGTCAATGTAGTTATTCTTTGATGTAAGTTAATCTATATTTCTCTCTTTTTTTGTTTCATGTTATTAAGGATACAATGTTATGCAGAGGTGTACTTACATCAATTTTATAGACAAATTAATCTATTTATAGTCGAGGCGGAGAGTGTGGTGACGCAAAACATTTTCTTCTTCCTGGGGGGGGGGGCAACAGCAAATAATTAAGAAGCACTGGTGTAGTCTAATGAATGACCAGTCGTAGGTGCATGGGTGTGGGAGAATAAAAGACTAAAAAGAGCGAGAAAATGCCCTAAGTATGTTAAGAACTACACTTGAACTTCGTTTTTTTCCAATGTCATTAGCTTGTTTCTATTATCCTTGGGAAATTCATCATGTCCATGGTTGTGTTGCTGAATTAGAAGTTATTTCTAGATAGTGGGCAGGGGGTTAAAGTAGCATATTTAACTGACATTTTTCGTCTTACGAAATGCAATTCAAGAATCTGTCAATTTTGGCACGCAAGGATGTGGGAGGGCCTGTTTTTGTTTTTTAAAATTCTTCAAAAACACCAGAATTGGCTTCTGTTTGCTAGTTACTTCATGAAAGAGAGAGTCAGGTTAGTTTTACCTTACTACTGATATGTTGTTGCAATAGTTAACCTGTTCAGTCTGTAAACTAGTTAAGACGTTGTTAGGTGGACAACTCAGTATCTGCCTTATTGCATTGGTTTTTAAATGCATTTTGGCTTAAAAACACTTTAAACATTCTTCCATTTTAATTTGTTTTCATTTATTAGCTTACCTTTTATATTTATTTATTCAATATCATTTGACCATAATGTCCCATTACATACAGTAAATCTCTTTTTAGAGAAAAACCTGGTCAATATGTACAATAACTCTCCAAAATCTGGCTCCACTACTCTAGAAACACATTTAGGATAAGCCTTAAAACCCTTTTACTTGTTTACGTTTTTAGTTTTTTGGATAGTCCAGGTGACATTTTGTTAGTTATGCAGCTAAAGGTTTAGGTTTCAGGAAAGCGTTCTTTAAAGCATTGAGCATCTTATCCATCTTTATTTCCAAACCTTTTTTGAATTTCTGTCACACTAACAGTTACCGATCTTCAATTGTCTGTTAAAACAACTTCAGTTTTTCCATAGGAAAAAAAAATATTAGGAATGTATCTACATAAAGGAGAAGTATACAAGATTTGAATGTATATATACATTACGTTATGCGCAAGTCAAAGACAATCCCTTTAAAACATTATCCTGTTTCATAGTGGTATGACAAACACCCATCGTTTTATTTTACAGGATGACCAAAAAAATGACCAGACTGATGAGAAGAGCTCGGAAGAATCACATCAGTCAGCGTGGTGGTCAGTGGTCTTTTCTACTCAAAAAGTGAGCCGCGTTACAGAATTCAAAAACAGGGGATGAGGTGAAAGGAAGCGAGAAATAGATCAATATTTAATTTTCTCCCTAGGAGATATGTAGGCGCACTAATCAGCAGTGAGTGGGAAAAAGATGACACCTGGAATAGCAAGCAGCCGCGCCGGGCCGTCCTCTCATCTTCCACGCTGTCTTTTTCCTCCCAGGGTATCCTCTCTCTCTCTCTCTCTAGAGAATTGAGACACTGCTTTCTCTTGTCAAGTCTGTGTTTTTAATTTCTTTCCAGTCAATCTATCTTTCCACTGCTGTCTGTGCCCCCTATTGGCCTGATGCATCATTCCGACACTTCTCTTTTCTCATTACAACATGATATTTCCTACTCACAACTATTTCCTCAAAACCTAGTGGTCTTGGCCAGTGGGTCGCAATTTTTTTTTTTTTGGCCCATATACCCCCTTTGCATTTTTGTCAAATCATGTGTACCCCCTCTTCATATTATACCCGCTTTATAATTGCAGGTGCTTTTTCATTTGTGGAACAGCGGACTCTCCTAAACCCCTCTCTGTGTCTTGAACGTTGGTTCCCAAAGGCTTAATCTACAAATTCAAAACAATGAGTGGAATAAAAAATCAAAAAAAATTTTTAAAAAAAAATCAACATTAATATGGTTACTTTAATAGTAATTTAATACAGTGTCCTTTGTCAAATGTAGCTAATTATTGTCTCCTATTGTCAGAAGTGTAATAAAATGGCGTCTACAGCATAAAATAATCCCGTTTCAATAAATTACAAGAAAATATAGTATTTTATTGAGCAATATTACTGTTAATAATTCGAATTATTAAGTGCAAGTCATGGACAAAACTGTGTCCAAGCACTGGACACATCAAAGTGATCATCAGACAACTCTGAGAAAGACTGGCAGTTTACAGGGATCAAAGGAAAGTTCTGGAAAAAAAGTTGTCTGAATAATTGAAACCATAAAATATTAATAGTACTGTTAGTTTGTGGTGAATTTGTCCAAAAAATAGCCGAAAAAGGAACTTGGGAAATTTCCCAATTATTTTGATATTAATTGTTTATTCTTTCTGAGTACCCCCTGCAATGTGCTCCTGTACCCCTAGGGGTACACGTGCCCCTGTTTGGGAACCACTGGTCTAGGCTGATGGACTAGCAGGAAGTCACGGAACAAAATCACTGTATGTGAAGCAGAGATTGGTAATCCTGTACCGTGTTTTTGTTATAGAGCTGGGCAAAAAATCGATTTTATTAAATTTGTAGGTAAAAACAATTTTTGTTTTGCAAATAAGAGTTTAAAAATAAATAAATAAATAAGCATTTTTATAATTTTTTTTTTTTTTTTTCCCCACCACAGTTTTTTCGGACTTTTTTGCGTTCCAGCATGAGCCAGCCCCTACTTTGTTTACGTGTGTTTACCCTTTGGGTAGACTACGTGTGCCACAGGCATGTTACATTTTTTATTCGCACTATGCTAAGATGCGAAGGGAAGAGTTTATTATTTTTAAATTGTAATGTTATGTTATAAATATGTAGTTATCTGATTTCTTAATCAGAAACTTTCATTTTCTTATTCAATGCATTTTAAGTCTTGAGGACAATAACATCAATAAAGTTGCACTTTTGACAATATATCTGATGTCTGCAGTCAATTTTAAGCGCATTAAAAAAAAATTTAAAAATTGAATCGAAACTCGAATTTTTCTTTAAAAAATTGGAGATTTTTTTTTTAGGCAAAATCACCCAGCCCTACTTTGTTACAAATATTTATGTAAAGCTCTCCTGTTGAAAATTTAGAAACCTTTGGGGTAGAAAAATACTTTTTGCCTTGATTAAATATTTTCTGGAGAGGTGAATTAGTTCATCCGATTCGTTCAAGACTTTAAGGCTTTTGAATTTCTATATAACAAACCAGTCATAATCTCATTAGCCAGTAACCTATGGGCCATTCCAAGCACAGATTTGTAGTTGGTTTAAGTCCATCAACCAGGACGTGTGACTAGAGCTCTACACACAACACTCAAGGATTGCTCAGGGTCAGAGTTTGGTTTGGTCATTCCACGCCTTTTTCTTCACGAGGGTCAAGAAAGGATAAACCGTTCCATTTCTAAAAACAAAAAAAACTAAAAAAAAAAACAGGAATGTCAGGAGCCCGAAACATGAAAAGCCCTTTTTTCATATGATGCGACCGGAAGTTGCTGTTTTTAAAGTAAGACGGTGCATACGGTGCTGTGCTAGCACCGAAATTTGATTTCTAGCTGTGGTTTCCCAGGCAACAATGTCTTCTAATCATGTCATCTTCCCTGAGACACGCTCTTTTATAGTTTCGGGAAAGGCGGCATACTAATCAATGTTTGTTCTTAAATGTCCTCTTACTTTGAAAACCTCAACTTCTGGTCGTATAATTTAAAAAAAACTGGCTTCATTTTTAGTTTTTAGAAACTGAACATGAAAATCAACCAGTTTTATAAAGTTCTATTTATTGCTTATAAGGATAATATGCATTGAATTTCCACTATTTTTTCGTTTTTTTTGTAATATCCTTTGCTGAACAGAAAATCCACTGACCACAATAACTGCAATGTTTTGAAAATAATTGCGGATTTTTGGTTTTGCAAACCCAATCGCCCACTGCTGTGTCTGCTTCAACACATCAACAGGAGCCATTATATTACATTATTTTGGTTATTACTCACTTTTCTGCTGTTAAACATTTTGCGTTTTTTTTTGTGCACCATTTTTCTGAAAGAATAAAACAAACATTTCCCAAGCCAAGCCAACTGTGCAGTATCTTTCTCTTCACCTTCATCCCTGCGGCGAATGAGTGAATGAGATAAGAGCTTTCAGAAGTAAGCAGACCTTATCAAGTGGACAGAGAGGTTGTTCAAGGTTTATCTGTTGTGGGCACTTCTGACATCAGACAGCTAGCCAATCAAGCTGTACTACCCATGCCCAAAAGCCATGCTCACAAACTGCATAAGGGCAGCAAAGCAGAAACTCAAGAGACATTTCATAGCAGGCTCCCTTTTTTAAATATTTAACCTGATTCCCTGTGACACTCTGGCAAACGTCTTCCAATGGTTGGTGAGCATGGCACTGGGCTGCGATGGAGGGTCTGTATCTGTGTGTATGCGTGCGAGTGCACAGGGATCTCGGCTGTCCACGCGAAGCCTTTGGGGAAAGAATAGCGAGAGACATACGAAGTGTCAGAGGCGGAAACCTTTGGCCCCAAAGGGAAGACTCAGTGCAACTTCTCGCCTGTCTGCCTCCTTCTCTTGGACTCTCTGCATACTCTGTCAGCCTGTCTGTGCACACACGTCCACATAAAACTCTAAACTTTGATATAAAAACTTCATACTCTGTTATAGAAAAAAACATCTATAATCTAGTGCAGCGTTTCCCAACTTTTTTTTCTCTCATGCACCCCATGAGACTCTTTTCAGATTCTGAGAACCCGGTTATCATCACACGACCTCTTGTTTTATTTATGTGCTGATGACACGTTCCTCTGAATGCTCTTTTGCAGCACGAACAACCTAGTAACTCGTACACCTGTGTTTATTTGTTTAGTTTGTCAGTGTAGATTATACACAAAGTTATCATACATGTGCCCTAGTTTGTAATTCCACTTATAATGGTGTTTAAAGTATGTAAGGCACCAACAGATATCACTTCCTGCAGGATATTAAAAATTGCTCTTTATTAAACTTGGCTCAGTTATGTTGAGTCATTCCTCAATTACTCAACGTAGTTTCATCCGGATCGCATTAAGATTAAGTTTTTCAATCACTGTTTTTCACAAAAGTGGGGGTGTCCATTATATTGGGCCTACTGTATGCTTATTAATGGGGATATACATTTCTTCCAAGTCTTTAAAGTGTGAATGATCATCGTAAAATGATCAGGATCACTGATCCAGATAACTGCCAATATCTGGCAAAGGGGATACTTGGCACTTGGCAGAGGTTTACGCTCTATCCGTGCTCTTGTTGTAAAAAAAAAAAAAAAATCCAGATGACTTCAAGTTCAAGTTCAGTTTATTTGCCATTTGCAGTGGAAAAAAATTGAATATTTGTGCAAAAATACACCAGTGTGCACCAGAGACAGCAACGACAAACACCAAACTAGACAAATAAAATTAACACAGTAGAAGTTCAAAGGGAAACATTTGACACTATGAAGCGAGGCGATAAAAACACACATATAGTCGACTTAGAGAAACATATTCAAAAGCATGGACTACTTTCCAGGTTCAACAATGTTGCCGGGGTGGAATTGGGAGTCTTTATTTGGTCGAGAATTATTTTGAAACTGCCGACTCAATACGGCGAACAAAGCTGAGCAGCATTCCAGAATATTCTGACATTGTACAGCTAAATGATAATCATACTGTATTTAGGGTCATACAACTAATATTTACCAGGGGTAGGACCTTAAACAGAGATCACGATACAATACGATGGACAATAATTGGCTCTAAATAATATGATGATTTTTGCAAGAAAAATTACTATATATTTATATAAACAATCTGGTGTGTAGTAAATCGTGTTGATCATTCTCGCGATACTACTCGTACCCTCGATGATACATCTTGCGATGTTTTAATATCATAATATATTGTCACACTTTCATCCCACCTTTAGTATTTACTCATAAAACTAAGGAATTAATTTATTTCAAGTGTGTGATTTATAATATATATTAGTAAGTATATTTGCTTAAATTTTTGATACTAAAGTTGGTCATCAACGTGTAACTAAAGATACAGTATTTCTATAGTTGACATGTATAAGTTTGACTTCTAATAAGTGATTGCATTGTGTCACCTATCAATTCATAAATATTTCCAATTACTCCTTGCAAGGTGTTCAAGTACCCCTAATGCTGCGTTCACACCGAATGCGGCATCGGACGCATCTTCCATACAAAACGTACCGCAGGGTCCGCAGGATCAAAAAATGAACGCATTCGCTTCAGACGCGCGTATGAAGCGAAGCTCCGCCCACCAGCGACACATTCAACTCGGTGAGTTTCACTGCCTGCTGAAGCGAGGAGCTGCGCTCCTTTTTCTCCTCTCATAAACATAAAACACCAGTGAAAAAGAAAAAAAAACCGGTGTGATTAGCAGCTCCAGTAAGGTTATCCTAGCTCAGTGCCGACTTTCAAAGATGAAAACTACAGAGAGAACTTTTACCTGCTACTACCACCTCCTCGCTGATTCTCCTCCACGCCAAATCCTTCCTAGTTCGGTCCTGGTTATAAAGGGTGTGTCATACAGCTCCAGGTGGTCACACACAGCTTCTACTCCATGGTTGAATGGGTGAACAGACTGGTGTCCGTGTTGACGGCCTGACATCATCATCAACAAAGACTCTGATTGGCGTTCGTCATGCGAAACAGTCGCAGGAGTTCAATATTTTCAACTCTTGCGAATGTGCGGATATGCGTAAAATCGAGAGCGCGCTTGCACGGCCAACGCTCTTGACGTGCGGATCGTAACGTACCGCCACGCAGCAAAGATTTTGTGCATCTGGGACGCATCTATCCATTGACTTTGTATGTAATCTTGATGTACGGACATTTCGTGACGCATCCGGTGTGAACGCAGTATAAGGGTACGCGTACCTCTGGTTGGCAAACACTGGCTTTAAAGAGAGCAACAGTGACCATCAAATACTTTGCAAAGCTCATTTTCCACACACTGACGCTCAATGTCACCTACACAGTCTTAAGAAGCTCTCAATTAAGTTATTAGCTCTGCAGAGCTTAACAAGGGCGCTAACGAAGGGAGAATAGAAAAGGGAAGAACCTAATGAAAAGAGTCAGGAGGCGTTTAGTGAAGCTGCTGAACAAGTTTGTTGAAGTCAAACTTAATGAGTTGCAAATTATTTTTTTTTTTAAATAAAATGCTGCCATATTTCAGGTCAAATTGATTTACCTTGTGGAACTTTATAAGTTTGACCTCGTGAAGAAAGGGGTTGCAACTTCCTGCTAGAAATAAGTCAGAAACTGCATTTGCTTATTTACACAGAACGCCTGAGGTCATTGTTAACTTGTATTATGGAGCTCCTTCCAATTATTTTTCTTCTGGTCTAAAAACGGGAAAATGATATTATATCGCTTGAAAAACTGCTAAACTCATCCAGCTGTTCGCTCATCAGTTATCATTGGAGAACCTGACTTATTACATTCCATGCATGCATTGTGCACCCGATTGTGTTGCGATAAAAGAAGGGTTGGAATGATGAATTTTGTGCTGATTAAGTATTTATGAACCATCGTTCATTCTATGAAAGTGTGGAAAACTGTGCCCACAGGACATTTCCTTCAACAAGATTACCACGAGAAACAACCCAATACCATGACGTTGACATTGGAGACTGATATTATCTGGAAAAAGACACAAAATAAGTTGATATCCTGCATGTTCTTCAACTTCTTCCCAAGCATGAAAATCACCAAATTTTGCACAAAGGTCCAGTCCCATTCGAGATTGCCTAAGCTGCAAAAATATTTTAATAGTCCTAACGATGGTGCTACAGCACGCGTCTAAATCAAAAAAATATATATAAAAAATCAGATCAAATCGACCATATGTGCTACTGATTTGCATCACTAACTAAAATGTAGCCCCAACACTGAAGAACCTTGTGTACATTTAAACCTAATACAAATTATAAAGTCAATCCGCTTTTTTTCAAAAACTGCAAAACTTATCAAACCTGTATCCTCCAACAGACCGTCCTACACAAACCATCCACACAGATTTTTGATTTATGAAAAATTTAGCCGACAGTGCATAAAAGTGTTTGTAATAACTGACTTGCAAATTCTTGCTAAACACATTTTCAATGTTCATTAAAAAAAAAAATAAATACACAATTTGAAAGTCATTGTAGATGTTTGGAAAATATAAGAATTTTGTCTCAAAAACAGATTTTTTTTTTTTTACATATTTTGAATTTCGCTTTCATGCTAGCAGTTGGAGTCGATGCAAAGAAGGCATTTCAAAACATCTGTTTTGCCACTTATAGAGCAAATGAATCATTGTTCAAATCAAATTTCCAACATCTCCATGCTGTCTAGATGCAATTTGTGTATTTTTTTTTAATTTTTATTTTTGTCTTAATAACTGATGACAGTGGTTTGAAATATTCTAACAGCTGTTGTCTTGTGCACAGGTGACTGGACAAGTCAATTAGTGAAGCTACAGGTGACATGACCATGTGCTAATAAGCTCAGTGACTTACCTAGAGGATGTTCCATCATGACATAGTTGTGGATTTGTTATGTGTTTGACTTATTGATTAATCACTGCAGCTGTAGAATTCCACTAATGAGCAGAAGAAGTTTTAAACATCTGTACCATGGAGTTGTCTCTCAGTGACATAGAGCAGTGGTTCTCAATCTTTTCAGCCTACAACCCCCAAAATAAAGGTGCCAGAGACCGGGGACCCCCACCCCCACATGAATTTATTTATCAGAATATTATATACTATTGTCCAGGAAGTTTATTATTATTTGGGCAATAGTATATCAACTTAAAGATGTAAATACTCGTTTTATCAGGAATAAAATGGGTTACAAAATGATCAAAGATGTTGGAAAAGTTGGTGAAATGGTGTTTTAAAACCACAGAAATTGGTTCAAAGTTGCAAATTAGAGTGGTCAAAAAAGGACAGAAAAAGTGGTAAAAAAGATTTCAAAGTTTCAGAAAAAAAAGTAGGAACAATTAGTTTAAACTAAATAATGGGCCTGACAAATTGTGAATGTGGTTAGATTGTAAAATTAGGCATGAAATATGGTGGAAAGCGGTTAAAAGTGACAATAATGGGTCAACATATGCGACAATGGATGGTAAAAGTGGTGGAAAGGGTTTATGAGTGCCGAAAATGTCTTAATAGCAGAAAAAATGTGATGGAGAAATGGCAGATATGGGAGTAATGTAGCAAAAGTGCATTAAAAGGAGCCAAAATATGGCAAAAAAAAAGTGATGCAAATAGGTTAAAAAAAAAGTCAAGTTTGGTGTAGTTGCAGAAAAAGGGTCAAAATAAGAAAAAAAATATTCTTATTTTCTTGAAGACATCTGGGGACTCCCCTTCCCAGTGTTTCAAGACCCTAAATGTATAACCCCAAGGTTGAGAACCCCTGATGTAGATCATTTAAGCCTAAACTGTAATAAAATATATATGTATATATATCTATATCTATGTAGATATATATATATATATATATATATATATATATATAAAAGCATTGTCACCATTTTTTATCTTCAAACACTTTTCCTGTTGCTCCGAATTGCCTAAAATTGCCTCAACCATTGCGGCACAGCACTTATAATTTCCCATTGTCTTCTTTTATTCTGTCAACTCTTCCTACAGAACCTATACTCTTGTTGACTCGCCCTCTGCATCTTTTCGGTGCGTATAGTCGTCCCCTCTCTCTCCCCCTGCAGGCACAAACCAGCCTGCACAAAGTGACGCGATGGCTGTAATTGGCCGCCCTCTGCTACAAATCAGATCAGTCGGCAGTGGGAGTTCTGCCATCGCCTCTCCCACCCCCCCCCCACCCCACAGATCCACAGCTAACTCCGCAGAGAGTTGACGATGGGCGGGTTGAATGGATGAGGGACTAATTTTGTTCATCCACTGAGTATCTTTCCTCTCCTCGGCTCCCTCTGTGTTTTATCACCGCGGTGGTGGTCGCCCATCGATTGAGGCTATAATAAACAACAGCTTGTTCTGAAGGAGGTGTTTTTCAGATCAGCTCAGCGCTGATAACTCACCCCACTAAAATCCAGTTGTCACGTACTTGTCTCCAATCTGATTCCCTGCCTCAACCTTTTCTTGCTGTAAGGAGAAAAGGAGCTGATGAGATCTTTGAGCCTGTGAGCAATTGACTAGAGATTGCCGGGGCTTCTGAGACAGCCCATCGACCCTCCATTCTCAGCAAGAGGTCACACTTGATGTGCCCCTTTATTAGTTCAGATTAGGCCTCTGTGTCTCCGCGAAGGGAACATCCATCTTCTTTTTTCATTGGTTCTTCTTGTTCCATTTATTTACTTATTCGCCTTAGCATCTCTCGCCTCAGGCTGGGACACAAATAACATCTTATGCACATCACTAACCGATCACTAATGAGAAATGTAGGTCTGGAAATATAGGTGAGGCTGAAGAGAACAAGTGAATTAGGAGTTACAATAACACAGGAACCTTTGGTTTTACACAGCTTCACAATGTAATACTCACGTACATTCTTCTCTCTTTGAACATTTCTAGAATGAAACACTTATTGTGTTGAAATGTGGGGTAACACATATATTAGTAGTATTTTACCATATATTTTGTTACAAAAAAAAATTGTCGGAATTATTTACAAAGTTGGTTTTAGAGACCATAGAAATTCCTTATTTATCAATGCAGGGTTATAAAAATTTAAAGACATAATTAAACGCAAAAGCAGAAGACTGCCAGAGTCTATTCGTACTTGAAGACTAATGTGCTTGTCTGTTGTCTGTGGAATGCTCACGAAAATGATTTCAAGGTGTTACGGTCTCCTCAAGAAAATGTGGCTTGATGAAGGGAGACCACTAACATATACAAAAGGACACAGACAAAAGGGTTCGAGTTGGCAAGTTTATTGTAAATAAAACATTAATGAGTCAAAACATAAATCAACAAACCAAAAAGGCTACAGGCGCCGGCCAAAATAAGGAAAAGAGGGGTTAAGAACCTGGCTAACCGCTCCATGGGCCATCGGACCAGGCCCCACCCTGGCTAAGCTACCTCAACCAAAACTAACTATTAAACCAAAAAAGAAAACCCTGAAAACAGGACTACCGGCGACTATAGCCAAACTAAAATAACAAAGCCCAGCAATCTAAACACGCCTGAGTTAAATAATTGCTACTTAAATAGAAAAAGGTTTCAAACCACTCAACAAAACAACCAACAAGACAAGACAACAACCAACCAAGCGACAACCAAACCTCACTATACCTCTGTCCTGCAGTGTGTGTGTGTGGCTCAGTGCTCAACTCTGCTCTCCCTGCTCCTCTCTCCTGCCATCCTAAATAATCTCCCTCACCCTGATTGCCAACAGCAATCAGGTGTGCTACAGCCACTCAGAAAGGGGAAGGAGGGAGACCGGCCATAGAGGAAACACGTAACACAAGGTTTGTACAAATATTTGTAAATTTAAAAAAAAAAAAATAGTGTGGATTGATGGGGAAAGGTTCCCACTGAGCAGACCGACGTTGAACTAACGTGATGGCCTGACGTTGAGAAGACATCTCTGGCAGGGGCGGAGTGAAAGTTTTTACATCTTTTTCTGGTTGTCCGAAAACAACGTATTCTAGACATCCTAAAAAGACGGAATAAGAAAGGTCGCCCATGGTGAGTTCAATCCCCTAACCTTATGCTTTCAAGCTCACTTCCTTAGCTATTGAGCTACCGTAACATATACAGTTAATTGAAACTAATTGTCTGAAACACTATGACAAAATACAGCATTAAAATACATTTTAATAACTGTTTTGCACTGTAAGAGCATACAATAGCATTCAATTTAGGGGAATTGTAATGTTTTTATGTAATTTTGACCTTGTTTTGTGTGCGTTCGTTAAATTAACCTGACCCGACGACGTCCGAAAAAGACGTCTTCTCAGCGTTGTTTCAACATTGACTTGCTCAACGTGAGCTCGACATTATTTCTTAAAAAGCGCATAATAACTGTTAATGAAGTACACCTGGATATATACTTAGTCACTGTGGATAATACTGAATAATGATTTTTAATACACATGTTGTGACTCCCCCAAGTGATGATGGACATGATAAAAAAAGGTGTAGTGTGGAAAAAAAGGTCTTTGTTGAAACTGACTTGCAAAATAATACAAAGTTTATTAAAACAAATAACATGACAACCAGAGACAGAGGCCCCTGTGAGAGCATCAGGAGGGAAATCAGGAGAGAAGCACATATATCTTTCACAGGGTTTTCAGACACCATATGTTAACTAATTTAGCCTTAGCTTGGACACAAAGAGAGAAAGCAACAAATGTTTATTGTGGTCTAAAGGTGATAAAACTCCTATATGTCAAAGAACTGGAGCCAGAGTCTGACTCTTTAATGACATACAGCTGTGGTTGGAGGAAGGACTAATCTGAGAATAAGGAACTTTCAAGGCTCACATGTCAATATAACACTCCAACAGCTGTGCTTCTGTGGTGGCTAGGTTTAGTTGTGAAAACAAGAAAAAGGCCAAAACTCAAATTTCGGTGAAAAAGTATATTGCATAAAATGAATATCATATGAAGCAGTCATTACACCTCACACAGAAGCACACACACACACACACACACACACACTCGCATGTGTCTGTGACTGTGTGTGGAATTGCAAGAAGTGAAATCGCTTCATTTCTGCCCCATAACTTCATCAATTTATATATTGATGAAGTTATGGGGCAGAAATATAATTATTTTTACAATTGTTACTGCTCCTGTCCAATCATGAAAATGTTTCATTTGGACTGTGATATTACATTCATGAAAGTAATAACTAAATAAATAGACTTGACGTTTTACACTACATTATTTAAAGCTGCTATTTTTTAATGAAATAAAGACATGATGGAGGCCTCGTAGATCAATAAATCAAAGATCATTCGCTTAAAAAAAGATGTAAAAGGTTGAAATTGCCATTCAAATTTTTGTTTTGATCTCCGCTGTCAACACAGGTTTTGCGCAGATGTATACTTCTTTCTTACCGTGTTTGTGTTTGCCCGAAAAAAACTCTGCCAATGTGATTTCCCAACATATTTGTGTTGTTTTTGAATATCTCGCGGAATGAAATGATATCACAGGGAATACTGGGAACAAACTGGAAGAAAAAATGTCACGCAAACCACTGTCCCCGTTGTCTGGCAAGAAACGCAAGAAATCACGGTAAGAATGGAAAAAAATCCCCCCAAAAAAACAATTCTATGTATCTGTTAAAGGGACTCCAAATCCCATAATGCAATGCGCAAAACATCAAAACAATCTATTGAGTGGCAATATTAACCTTGTACAGAGAAGTTAATAATTCCAATCTAAAACATGCATGTACATTTAAAGGTACAGTCTCCAATGTTTGAAAGCTAGTAAGATTTGAGCTCCTCTAAGCTCCACCCCCTTGTTCCCCTGTCGTCAGTGCTTGGTCCAAAGCCACTCCCCCAAAAGTTTAAATGCACATAGGATGAGAGAGGAGGGCGGGACAGAGGGCGGTGTGAGCAGAACGAGACAAAACGGACTCTTATTGGTTCTTGGCATTCGGACCGAATGACAATGGTTGGTCAGAGTTTTCATAGAGTTGAAGCTGCTACAGACGTTGGATTTTTTCTCGTTCCTTTTTCTTTATACATCAGGGCAACTGTGGCTCATCAGGTGGTAGAGGGGTCATCCTCTGATCGTGAGGTTGGGGGTCTATACCAGTCTATACCTGTCTATGTGTTGAAGTGTCCATGGGCAAGACACTGAACTAGGGCTGAAACGATTCCTCGAGTTATTCGAGTAATTCGATTACAAAAATGCATCGAGGCAAAATTCTCTGACTCGATGCTTCGTTTAAGCCACTTCCGCTTTTGATGCCTACATGTGCGCGCAAAGTGCGGAACACAAAATGGAGACGGAGACCGAGGGAGACGAGCGACAAGGAGAGCAAAGAAAACGACGTAAACTGTCGAAAGTGTGGGACCATTATAAACTAAAACGGGAGCAAAATACAGTACAATGCGTGTACTGCAAAACAGAATTAGCATACCATAACAGCACTACTTCAATGCTACAACACCTGAGCCGAAAGCATCCGCTTTATGCATCAAGTCTGCCGAGCGGATCCAACAGGTAAGTCTAATGTTATTGTCACGTTCACAGAAGTATTTAATTTAGATCAGTGTTTTTCAACCACTGTGCCGCGGCACACTTTTGAACCTGATACTTTGAGGAAGTAGAACAGCCTCCGCTGCAGCCGTCAGCACTGAAGCGGGAGCGGGAGGGAGGGGCTGCTGCCTCCGCTCTACAGACAGTGGAGGACGGGAGATATCGCTTCACGTCGCTTAAAAAGTTAAAATTTTTCAACTTTGATCATGCAAGTCGCGTCGCTGAGGGGGGATAAATTGACGTTGCGTCATTTACATTGATTTTTAATGTAATCGCATCGCTTCAGTCCCTTTAAGACCACATTGTTGTTTCATTTGTTATGTTCAAGCTGTATTTTTGAAGTGGACATGATAAGTGCACTTTTTATTTGAAAGAAGAAATACAAATGATGATAAAGTCCTTTATTCTTTGTGTTTATTTGATTCCTATTCAAGACACTTTGATGAGAATGGCTATATTGTTAATATAGGCTACAGAGTATCATTTTTTAACATGTTTGGCTGGTGGTGTGCCTCGTGATATGCTTACTTTCCTTCATTGCAACCACAGGCTCCTTTAAAGAGCTGAGCGCGCACACAGACACACAGTATGGAGAAAGACATTAATGTTTATTATTATGCCTCAGTTTTATCTTAATTTTTTTTTTACACCTTCTTAAAAAGTAATTTGAAATTACTGTTATTTATTTTTGTACTTTAGAAAAAAACAAGAGTGTAATGTGGCAATATGTTTCACTTTTTTTTGTCATCTTTAAAATACAGAATATGCCAATGAAACTTAAATGCACTCTTTTTTCTTGAAAGAAGCAGCTACCAGTTCGGCTATGTTAAGTCTGCCAATAAAAAAAATTATCTTAAGAGGAATTGAATTGGTTATTCATTTAACTGACTTCTGTTATTGTCATTGCCATGTATTACTATTAAATTAAGTTCAAGAAATTTAATGAAATTTAAAAAAAAATGTATCCGATTACTCGATTAATCGCCAGAATAATCGATAGAATACTCGACTACTAAAATAATCGTTTGCTGCAGCCCTACACTGAACACTAAGTTGGTCCCAGTGGTTGACTAGTGTTTTGCATGGCAACTCAGCCCTATTGGTGTGTGAATGTGAATACCATAATAGATTATTTATTGACTATTTCACAGGATGGAAGGACCATTTCACCCAATATAACAAAAAATGTTTTTGAACAAGATTGCAGGCTGTACATAACATAACTTGTTTAAATAGTTACAGAGTACAGCTGGAATAAATAAGCAATGATGATGGATGGATGGATGCATGGAACTCATCCATTGTTTTTAAAGTCCATACAATCAATGCATTGTGTAACATTTTTATTTTTTCGAAAAGTGTTGCGCCTTATTTAGAACCTCGTCATTTATAACAATATTTACTATTAATGATATCGGCGTTGTTTCTTGTCACACCACATTTTTCATACTTGTGCAGAAAAATGACACTGACTCCAAACATCACCATTAAAATTGGACTTGAATTTTGTTGGAGGCGATTTGGCCTCAGTTGAAGTCCTCCTTCCACAGGCCCATGTATATTTCCTATTGTTTTTAGCCCGCGGCTACACAGCCCAGATCCTTCATCAATGACTCGCCATTGCACATTTCCACAGCTGATTCACGACCCAATTATTGCCTCATTAACTCTGAATATCCATTTATAGACCAATGCTCGTGAAAAGCGGTGAACCCAAGGGTCCTGAAGGATCCGGTTGAGGAATCGGCACAATTTAGAGCACGGTGATGCATTTCTTGTAAGGTTTAGAGCACCCAGTGGCTCCCCTGCTACTGTATTGAAAAAAACAGATGCTGACAATAACAGGGACATTTCTACTAAATTAACAGATTTGTTTGCGTGTCTCAGGAATGGTTTAATAAAGAAACTTGTGGAAGTTGTGTTTAGTCATTCCCTCGAAAGCTTTGGTTCTTCAGTCTTTAGGTGAAGTGAAGCACCTCTGCAGGGCTTATGGGAGCAAACTGAGAGATCAGAGGTCACTGTGCTTATCGCAAACTCCCCCCTCTGTCTGATGACAAACCACTGGCCAGCTTTAACTTTCTCAAACAGCAGAACCGCCGAAAAACACTCCCAATTATCTCCCCTTTCCACCTCGCCATACCCCTCGCTTTCCAGCTATCCAACTTCAGGCAGCGCGCTGGCCTTTAAAAAGGCAAACTTGTAATCTGATAATTAACAAACTGATAAATTTCTTAAAATAAAAAAAAAAAAAAAAAAACACAGTCACGAGAAGTGTCTGCCTCATGCCTGCGTGCCTGTGAGTAGAATGACCTTTAGCAGAAGCTGGGATTGCAGGCGAGGCGGATTGAGGCGAGGCGGCACACTTAGAAGCATTTAATTAGCTCTGCTCACGGCTGTGTGCGCTGCCAATGGACGGGGAAGGGACACTGGAGACGGGGACAGGGAGGGGCGGGAATAACACCATCAGGGTTGGAGTGAGACCTGTATCACACTTCCTGTAAAAGTTTGATGGAATTAGTAAAAATTTAAGTCAAAGGCCTATCCACTTTTCCTTAACCCTTAGGATGATATCACTACAAATTTCCAAAAATGAACCACTAAAAGCGATTTCATAACACTTTCCCCTGTGCCTCTAACCACTGATATCATCTCAGATATTACAAGGTTTGAATGTAAATCAAAGGAAAAGAGGCTACAAGGAACAAAAGGGAAACTAAAAGGAGATAAAAAGAAAATAAGTATGATTTTATGAAATAGTCATATTTATGCAAGATATAGGCAGACATAATGTAAGCATATAAATGCACAACCACACAAAGCATTCCTAGGGGAATTAAATATGTTGAATAAAATCTAATGTGGCTAATATTGTCCCTTTTTCTTGAACAACGGTGCTCTGTTTTTAGTCATTGTGAGTTTCCGTGAACACTCAGATAAGCGGGTCCCTTTAAATGTTGTCGCCTTAAGGAATTGTGGGTCAGCGTTGTCTTGTCTCCTTTGGTAAAAAATGTCAGTGTTTCCTAGGTTAAAGGAGGTTATAAGGGGAGCATTGAGCCTTCTTTCCTTTGGATTGGAACACTTTTTATCATGGCTGCCACTTAAACGCTTACAGGGGTTAAGGAAAAGTGGATAGGAAAGGAGATAGGAGGTACTATTCAGACGCACCTATGGTTGGGTCATTCCATGTCATTTCAACAAATGGCCCATGCACTTTGGTCACAAAAATTTCAGAAATTTTTACCAATTGTTTCATAATTATTCAATTGGCACACTGTATTTTTTGTTTGATAGAATGAAAATTGTTCCAAATGCAATTTGGATGACTATACCAGGTTTAAAGCTACCATATGCTTTCATCACGAGAAGCTGTACCTCACAAAGCATGAATTAGGAAGAAAAAGATAAGATTGTTTCAACATTTTTTTTTATGTTTCTAGTGAAAAACGAATAAACAATAAATTATTACGAGCAAGCTACAAAGAGCTCATGTAAACGATTTTCAATATCCGTGAGTGGTGTAATAACATAAATTGGGGTTGAAAATAAAAATAAAGAAATCACTGGAAGAAAAAGTGTTTTATATCCCAAGAAAGAGTCAACTTTATACTTTAAATTAAAACAAAGATCCATTTTTTTCTTATATTTCCACATGCAGTTATGGGCCAATTAAAATAATAAATCAAGTGGGGTTTTTTTTCAGATTTCAAGAGACTGTCGCCCAAGAACCAATGGATATATCTGACTAATCATTAGTGATTTGAACTGAAAACAGAAACAGAAAAACAGAAACCCCCGAAAAACTCTTTTTTTTAATTTTGATTAGCTGGCATGTCCACCTGATTGGGTGTATAACAGGTATTTTTGTATATTCTGAGACAGTAGGTGGAGCTATATTGCTGTACCAAATGTCAGTTTCCTATGTGGTGTAATTTTTTAAATATCGCATGCAGAAAATGGAAGAAAAATAAATACGCACAAAAAATCGACACATACCCCCTCACTAAAATGTCCATATCTCAAAAAGTGTTTATCCAATTAAACTAAAAACGTAAAGTATGCCTATTGAAAGATTAAGGAACAATTGGTAAAAATACATTCAGACCAAAGTGCGTGGGATGTCCTAAAAATGTGTTGAAATGACATGGAACGACCCAGTTGGGTGACACGCAATTTCCCTTTAAAAAAAATAAAAATAAAACAAGCAAAATATACTTACTTTGTAGAGTTTTTCTGCTTGTTCTACAGGAACAGAATGAGTAGATATTTTAGTGTTCTGACTGTTTGGCTACACAATAGAGCTTTTGCTCTATTGATTTTTTTTTTTTTTCCATATTGACTGCACCAGCGTCAGAAACTGCTTGAGTGAAATGTCACCGGTTGCATTGAGAAACAAAGAGGCAGGTCCTCGATCCCTCCTCCACACCTCGCCATCGCTACATGACCCCGTACAGTTAATTTTCACTCTCCAGTCAAGCTAATTTTCAACTGTGACAGGCAACTCCATCTCAGCCTTTAATAAGTAATCACAGAATGCACACACACGCACACACACACGCACACACACACACAGCAGCCTTTTTCAGCCAAGGCAACTCATAATAAGCATGGAAATGTATCAACAATTACAGCAATGTGCTAAGTTACAGTGGGTTACACTATTTGAATAGACTTCTTAATGTCTACTTGAAACGATATAAAGTTCATGCAGTTCTTGTCCTTGTTAATCAGAATTTATTGAGAACTTCATTCCAATTCGGATCAGCAATCTGTGTGCAGCACTAACAATCATAATCATTGCCATGGTAAACAAACCTTTGCTCATATCCTTGAGTTGTGATTCTAATGTTCGTGCAAGTGGATTTGTCTTGATTATTTCCCTTGTTTCATGGCAATAGATCAAATAAAAAAGGCTTGAACACAACCTGCTGTTCTCAGCAGTGATTTACAACAATTGTCCAAGTGCCCTGGAGAATGATCAAGTGGGTTGTGTATAAATAACTCACTGACATAAAATGCAGCAATGCAATTTATTGTACAACCTTTTTTTTTTTTTCTAATTTATCAATGTATTTTTGATACGTTTTAGTGGCTTCAAGTGATGTAAAAACTGGAACTCCACTCCCTGTCAGTAGGTGGCAGCAGTCAGAAGTAGTATGATCGTGAAGCACTTTTTATCTGGAAGGCTGACATGCATTTATGTTGGAAATTAAAGAAAAAATTAATAAATAAATTTAAAAAAAAATGATTATGGGCGGGGCTCCTGGAGCAGTTAAGACACGCCCAGTCTATACTATAAAATATCCAAAGACCAGTCTATGCTATGCTCACTAGCTACTCAATACTCACAATTTCTGTCTATTCACAATTCTCTCAATCCAACCTACTCACCACAGATTTCAGAGTTGAAACGTGCTTGTTTTTTATAGGAGGGGCGGGGCCAACAGTGGTGGTTAGTGACGTAAGAAGCTCCCAAAACGTCATAAACCACTATTTTCAGTCAATGGCAAAATTGCATTGTAATAGTCAGGTTTCAACACATAGAGGGCAGTCACTCTATTATATTATATTATATTATATTATTTTAACTAAAATATCAAGAGTTGGACAGAATCAATCAACAACAGTATTTCATACCAAATGTATTTCTATTTCTATTTTAAAAGTGAGGGTGTTGTAAGGGTAGGTGTATTAAATTATTTATTAATATAGTTTATTAAATTAATTTACTGAATCCATGATTAGGCTGTTATTAAGTCAGTGATACTCAGTGTTGGGAAGGTTACTTTAAAAAAGTAATTATAGTTACTCACTACTTGTTCCAAAAAGTAACTAAGTTAGTAACTGAATTACTCTATAATAAAAGTAACTTATTACCAAGGAGAGTTACTATTTGCCTTACTGAAAAAAAAATAAATAAATAAAAAGTTGCTCTATGTCAAAGAATTCCGATTTCTTAAATGCGTGTGTCTTTGTGCTTCATTAAATTTTAGTTGCTTACAACGGATGTCGACAAAGTCTTCACTCCTGGATATAATGAACACTTCACATGCACGTCCTTGTCTTTGACCACAATTAATATAAAGTAGTGTTTGTATCGCCACCTTTTAAAATGGCAACTTTTTATCAGACTGCTCCACGCTTGCCATCTCTGCTGCTTTATCAAATCTGTAGTGTGTGTGTGTGTGTGTGGCATGTGTGCTGGCACATGTGTAAAAACACTGGCTCTGATTGGCTACTATGACCCATGACGTCGCCTTAGCCAATCATAATTGTTCACCTTGTTTTTAACACACCTCCTCATTACAGCTGCGTATGAAGCCGGGGATGCTTTCAGACAACAGTTTATTCAATCAATGCATGTAACGCACCACATTTAACGTTAACAGCGTAAAAAGTAATTAGTTAGATTACCCCGTTACTGAAAAAAAAAAACACCTAACACCGTTATTTTAAACGCCGTTATTCCCAACACTGGTGATACTCAACATGTGGCTCTTTGTTTTAATTTTAAGTATTATTTCCCAGGAAACCTTCAAATGTTTTTACTTTTTAACCCCTTTTTGCCTTTTGCTTTGGCCATTTTGCAACTTCCTTTGTCCCATTTTTGCCCCTTTTTCAAAAAATGTGACAATTTAGTTCTTTCAGATTTTAACTCCCTTTTGCCAATAAATATCCCTTTTTCATAATTTTTTGTCAATATTTGCACTTTTTTAACCATTTTTCCCACTTTTCATTCCAATAAACTACACCGTTTGCCCAAAAAAATAACACCTTTTTGCCCTACATTTTGCCTCTTTTTGTTTCATAATTCTGCCCTTTTTCACTATTGTTTGCCACATTTTACTCATTTAAGCAACCTTTTGACATTACACACTACCTGTTTCCTTTTCTTTGTTGATTTTTTTGCCACTTTTGACTGCTTTTTGTCCATTTTAGTCACTTTTTACTCTTTCCTTGCCAAGTTTTTGCCACTTTTGGACCATTTTTTGCCATTTTTTTGCAGCTTTTTGCCCATTTTAGTCACTTTTCACTATTTTCTTGCCACGTTTTTGCCACTTTTTGACCATTTTTTGTTATCTGTTAGTCATTTTTTGTCACTTTACATATATTTTTCTCATCGCTGTTAATGCTTTGTTTACCTTCTCGGAACGGCGGCTTTGTCAAATGTCTGGCTGTGATTGGCTTGGTCAATCGACTGGTCTAAACCAATACGTTTTCAACATTGAATCCCTCTGTCAAAAGTGAGGGGCATGAATTTTTGTTTTTATGAAAGTGCAGTTGTCGCATCCCTTGCATCCCCCACGTGTGAGACGCGCCTGCTTTTCAGTAAAAAAGATTAAATAGTCTTTTTTTTCAGGAAATCAATTTACCTTCTTCCTACTGCCACCTCCTGACAAGCATGTGTCAAGTCAGTCTCACCTGTAACCGGTACCATTGTAGCACAGTAAAAGCTGTTGCATGCAGTGCCAGCTGTGTAGAGCCTCAGTTGGTGAAAGATCCACAATTATCGCATTGATTCCGCCGACACTGCACTGGACCTGCCAACAGAAGGTAGGCTTGCTTCCAGTGATGAAGGGATGGTGCCATACTGGTTAGATGGCTTACTCAGGATGTCCAGGGACAACCATGAAACATAGAGTGGGAGACTCAAATTCTTACGGCATTCCACACTGCAGACTAACTGGCCTTTCCTCTGGTCTGACATCAAAAAATGCTAAACCTTTCCTTGGCTTGATGAGGTCTTTGATAATTGGCAACAACTAAAGCTATTGGCGGAACTTGAGTAAATCAATGAAATGGGCAGATGTAAACTCGCGATGTGCGGCGCACTTCTCAATGTTTGGCTTGTGTTGGGGGAAAATGCGGCTTAATGCATGGCACAGCCGTGACTGCCACCTACTGGCAAACAATCAGCTCCAAGATCACCATTGACAAGTTTTGGGTAAGAGTTAAACAAACTCAGAAATATATGAACTGACTTGTATTTAAGTGAGTGACGATGAACTCTATTTGAGTGACACTACATTATGTTTCGGATTGTTTAGTTAGTAATTTAGGACTTAATGACCAAATGTAAAAATTCTGTAATTAAATGAGTATCATCAGCTATCATGGCTCATAGAACGACTGTGGACAACTATGATTTAAACAATTTAAAATAACTTTTAAACATCACTTTACCTTGTTCTCAGTCTTGTACGAGTCAATTATGAATGAACTACCGCAGTTGTCTCCAAGCAATTCACATTTTCACCTGTTCATACAGAGCTCAGGGTAAAGATAAGGAAATGATGGGATATTTAAGTAATGACGCATTTCTCTGCAGTTGTGTTAGTTGTGGTCTGTTGCAGCCTTTAGGAGTGCCTCCATGGTCATAAAGTGCACCATCAAAGCATCACTCCAAAGAATTAAAAGTACATTATAATGCTTTTTTCCCCCTTTTTATTATGTCTTAGACTCACTGTCCCGCACTATTCCCTCATCCTTCAATTAATTGTTGTATTAGTGCCAGCTTCAGTGTTATGAACTGGGTCTGTGGCTGTGATGATTTTAATGTTTGGTTTATTCTGTGGTTTAAAAGGTTTGGCTTGAGTTGAGGTTTTGGGTTCAATTATCAGTCATGCTCGTTTTAAATTAGTGTAAGTTAGATTTTCTTCATTTAGTGTTTGATCTTAGTTCCTGCCTTCTTGTGCTAGTAATCAGTTTCGTTTTCCTCCCAGTCCTTTTGTTTGCTAGAGGACGCGGTCCCTTCTTGTGTTTGGTACCCCCGTCTTGTCTGTGTGTAGTGAGATTGTATAGATTTCTCTTTTGTCGATGGGAACTTAAGCTTGGGAGTTTTGAGGATATTCAAATGTATGGATGGGTATATATAAATATATATATATATATGTGTTGGAATTAACCAAAAATTGGGAGCAATTTTAAACAACTATTACATTAAAAATGTAAATATTAGCATCCATGTAAAATAATACAATTAAAAAGCATTTCAACAGATTGATTTGTAGTAAAACTTTACAATGTATGTCATTTTTTTTTTTTTTTTTTTTGTAGGACTTGCAGACAGTAATAATTCGATTTCCAGACACACAATTTCATCTCAATTTTGCAACACTAGTGTCCACACAGGTGAAGCTGATCTCCTTGATTGCCTTCCCTCACTATTCAAAGAGTGCTTGTCTATTGGTTAATATCCTTGGTGTGTCTTTCCTTATGGGTCTGGATTGGATTTGGAATTGTATAAGTTTTTTGTTTTTTTTTTTGCTTTTCTTTGGTTGTATAGTCTTGGACTTTGTTCTTTTGAATTATATCAAATGTTGAGTATTGTTTTAAATGAATTTGCTTAATCTTGTCTCCTGCCTAGATCTCTACGATTGGATCCTCCCTCAACTCTCAGCCATGCCCACCTATCTCAGAGTAACATGGTTTTTGCATTTCATATTATTAGCGTGCTAGTCCAGTTGAACATATGTCAGAGATCAGTTTTTTGGTTACTTTATTATTTTGGATAAGCGCCATTAAGATAACTTTATTGTAGGGGTGAGACAATACACTGAGTTCACAGTATAATATGATACATCTTATATTATATTAGGGTCGCGATGATGGTTTGATACAATATTTCTGGAAAGGAAAAAATACCCCAAAAAATGTAATTGGAAAAATAACCGTGCTTTTATTAGACTTTAACTCTGCGCATACTTACAAACTTACTCTAAGTATTACCTTTTCAACTCAATAGGAATAAAATATGTAATCAATTATAATATGACCAATATCTTGTCACACGATATAACATCCCACCTTTACGTTGTATCTAGCGTTATACAAATAGTTTTTTTTTTTTTTTTTTCACTTTGTCTGCACTTGCTGTCAAAGGTCAATACTACCAGAAGTGCAGTCTTTTTAAGACAGCAATGCATGTTTTGTTATTGCAATTAAATAAATTAACATATTTTATACATTATACAAATAAAGTTGATTCAATCACCGAGGACGGCACGTTAGATGTTTTTCCCCTTTAGCTCCACCCCTTTTGTTGCTGTACTTGCCAAAAAAAAGTGTCTTTCTTCACCTGATGACTTTTCTTCTTATAACAAAAGAATGACGTAATTCTTGTGTGTATCTGTGTGTTTTTGCACATCTAGTTTATATATGAAACCTCCTAAGAAGTTGCTTTGTAATGATGCAATTCCTCCAACTGGAATCATTTACCTTTCTTTGCTTTACTACTTTATTGCTTCAAAGGACACAATATGGAAATACATTTCTGAAATCAAATCACAGCAAACTAAAATCTCGCTGTGATTTATATGCGGCAGAGAGGGATAATATATGTCAGAGCGCTTTAAACAAAACAGCCAGAGGAAACCATCGAAGTCATTTCAACAAAGTCAATAAAGGATCATTATTCCACCTCATTTCCAGCACACGTACACTAACGGTGTGTGTGACAGTAGTGCACAGGCTTCTGCAAACAGCCGGAGCTAATGCACTTAGAGGGTTAATCACTGCATTTGTATGCAAATATGTATTTAAGTGTGTCTGCCCTTATGCGATGGTTGAATGAAGGAACGGTAGGTGACATTCAGCAGCACAGCAACCTCTGTGGAAAGCTTCCCTCACGCTATTTGGGAATGTTAATTGCTTTTTGGCTTTCGTCACCTTCTCCTCATCTTCTACCTGTCCCCCAGTGCTGAGCGACCAGGGACTTTTTTAGCTAAAGCTGTTGTTTAAAAAGTGAGAAAACCTTCTTCGGAGTGGTGTCTTTTTTTTTTCTTTTTTTTTTTTCTGTGGCTGCGTCATGAGTAAAAGTGACACTTTAAGTTAAATTGAAGCAGAAACTTTGATTAACTGGAGTCTGACCTCATAAAAGTCAGGCAGTGTGTTTGTTGGTGAAATAAAGTAACCTGTTAGCACAGTTTAAAGAACTGTCAATAATTACTGCCCCTAGTGTTAGAGAAGCATTCTTACATAAAACATTTTTTATTGCATTGTATTTTCCCTTGTTTTAGCACAGGCAAATACCAGAGACCCACAGAAAATAGGTCTAGAAACCAGTTTTAGGCAAATCTTTCAACAAAAGCAAGGCGTGTGCGTGTTTCTCAAATATCTGCAACGTAGGATTTGATGCCCCACCCCCTGAGTCAACAAACTCAGTGATGATGTCATCAGTCCCAGCTCTACAGTGGTGATGTCATCAGTTAGAACATTAGAACATTGGTCCTACCCTCTCCAGTGATAATGTCATCAGTCCTACCTCCACAGTGATGATGTCATCCATTTTCCAATGTTCCAATGCAATACAAATTGATGTCATCAGTCCTACCTCTTAAAAGCAAGGCGTGTGCGTGTGTGCGTGCGTATGGGTGGTGGATCGCTTCTAAATTCATGCGCACCAGTCTAAGGCATGTGTACTTGCCTGCCTAACTATCACTAAACTTACCCAATTTACGTAGTTAGGTGTAGTGGCAGGTGTGACGTGTGTGAAGCTATTGCGACCAGGTGACCTTCACTATGTAGCACTGTCTGCGTAAACATTGTTAGGCGTCCAGGCATGTACACGCGTGCACGACTGTAAGTGTGTGCGTGTGTGTTGAGTGTTGTATCCTGTCCAATCACAGCAACGATCTGACTCGGAGCGTAACACTACAGTCACGACCACTCTATGGACGGGTGTCGTGACACAGACTGTAACCGGACTAAACGGCGATCCGTTATACACTCACACTCACGTGCACACACACTGACTTGCATGTGTGTACACGCCTGCTCACCTGGACGCCTAACAATACCGGTTACAGTCGGTGTCACGACACCCGTCCATAGAGTGGTCGTGACTGTAGTGTTACGCTCCGAGTCAGATCGTTGCTGTGATTGGACAGGATACAACACTCAACACACACGCACACACTTACAGTCGTGCACGCGTGTACATGCCTGGACGCCTAACAATGTTTACATGTCACGCAGACAGTGCTACATAGTGAAGGTCACCTGGTCGCTATTGCTTCAGTCACGCCACAGCTGCGTCTAAGTGTGACTGAGTTTGTAAGGTGCCCATCCAGGTGTGGCGTAGGTGTGCATACACTTTATGCACGTTAAAGCCTCTGCAAACATGTTAGCACGTCTGCAAGCACACATGCGGACGTGACTTGTGCATTGTGGCTGTGTACCCATTCTAAGTCAATGGAAAATGTAGATCAGACGTGCAGGCGAAGGGTACGAGTTCGTTTACGCGTTCGATAGACTGGTGTGCATGAATTTAGAAGCGATCCACCCCCCATAGCGTGCGTGCACATGTGTGTGCGTGTGCAAACATAATTTTCATTTGCCAGTGTTAAACTGAATCCTGTAGCTATTTTTTTTGTGCTTTTGCAGTCCGATTTTAATTCACCTACCTGTGGATGTAAACGTGCCGAAAGCCAATCGTACAAAGAGAGAATGAAAACATCAGGCAATGCGCCGCGCACGTGATGCTGAGTCAGCTGAATGCGCCGCACACGAGATGCCCGCCGGGCCAGCAATGCTGCACTCCAGTCGAGGCTCCGCGCGGCTGAAAACTTAACCTCCCTCTTTTCTATAGCAATACATACTTCCTACGGGGACTGCACTAGTTGTATTAATGCAGTGGATGTGCTTAAAAGAAGAAGAATCTAATTAAAAATGATAAGAATCTTTTTTTTTTTTTCCTTGCTGTAAGCTTTGAACAGAACTATTCAACAGAGGTGTGAAATTTAACACCACATCTGTTAAACAGAAGATTTTAATAGAGCTTTTGATTCAGCTGCAGATGGAAACCACCTCAAAAAACGATGATCATATTTAGGTAAAGATTATATTCCCTTTTGATCCAAGGTTTTTTGTTCTTTTTTTTTTTTTAATGAAATGATCATCGTTTTACCATCGTTTTCTTTTTCTCTTCCACGGTTACAGAGAGAGGAGAACCATGAACGCTGAAAATAGGTGTATAGAGTTTTCTATTTTGGCGATATAGAAAAATGACATTATTATCTATATCAATGAATTTATTTTTGTATAGATTATTTTGTATCAAATACTTGTCTTAGGAGTTGGTGCTTTTAATTGCTAATTGAGCATGAAAAGCATTGTAAGATGGATTGTCGAGTGCGTCAGAACCCAGACTTTCCCTTAAACAAGCCACACTACAGAGCTCACTCACAAGTGCTATCCCTTAGAGCAGTGTTTCCGAACCTTTTTTTGTCATGTACCCCCCGAGGCCTCTCTTCAGATTGGGAGAACCCCTTCGTCACTCCAATTTAGTAACCTTTCTTGTTTTATTTACATGTTGTTAATAGCTTGAAAATGTCAACTTGTACATTTAACGCACACTAAATATCAATTTTGCTTATTACAATTATTGTATAGCAGAGAATATATTGACCTCAATTTTTAGTAATGTGCAGAACATGTTAGTAACAATTAGTTGGATATTGAGGCCACAATATTGTTGATTTCATTAATGCAGTTTATTGTCTACGAGTGGAAAAGATGTTGGGTGAGCATGTGCAGTGTCTTAAATAGGCTTAAAAATTACTCAGCATGTTGGAAATAGATTCATCAATGTTTCCAAGTACCCCCTGCAATGTGTTCAAGTACCCCTAGCACTAGCATGCCCAAGGTTTTCTTACTCCTGCTGCCCTGCCCAGAGGCCGCCAAATGACACTCATTTGCAACTCAGTGGGGCCACCTCTCTTATGTAAATGCAGCCATTCGATCGGAATGTGCAGCTGGGCAGTGACAAACTTTGGGGGTTGGTGTAAATGATGGCCAGTGTTGAGAAACCAGTGTTTCTTCCATGTAGATGATGGTTGTTAATCCAAATAACATTATATGGAATTATTGGATAAGAATGGCCAAATTAATATGAGCCATGTGTGTTGTGATCAATTAATAAACCACAATAAATAAAATTAAAAAAAGAAAAACAGTAATAAAGCAACCAAGCTCCTGTTTCCTACTCCTGTATTTTCACTATTTACCTTTATTGTTTTTGTGCTTATAAATCAAATGTATTGTTGCTATTTATGGTAAAGCAAGATTTCCGAGTGTGAAAAGGACTGTTTGAGTTCTCACTTTAAAAAGGTAAATTCACGAGGTCCACCATTCACTAACCAGGTCCATGAATTATTTTATTAAGCTATTATTTTACAAATTTGAAGAAAGTGCACAAGATGCACAAAGAATCAATGCTTCAACAGGGAAAAACAATCTCAATCTCTGTTTACACCATCAGTTATGCTGACATTATCCCTCTTGACCTTTGACCCAATGCGGAAGTACTGAACCATTGTGAAAGTTTGAAAAGGCTTATCGTGTGTGCTTTGTGGAAGGGTGGGCGAAAACCGTTTCAAGGACATCATGCAGCATCTACGCTTCGACGACAAGGACACACGCGGTGAACGAGTTGCGACTGACCGGTTTGCTGCAATCTCTGACGTTTGGGGGTCTTTTGTTGCCAACTGCATCACTTCGTACAACCCAGGCAGGCACATCACCATAGATGAGCAACTTTTTCCAACTAAGACTCGCTGCTGTTTCTTGCAATACATTGCAACGAAGCCGGACAAGTTTGGTATCAAGTTCTGGGTGGCATGTGACCTTAAATCCAAGTATGTGTGCAAAATCATCCCATATCTTGGCAAAGACCCCAGTCGTCCACCTGGGGAGAGATTGTCTGAAAATGTGGTGATGAAGCTTATGGAACCGTTTATGGACAAAGGAAGAACTGTTACAACCGACAATTTTTTCACTTCATTGTCACTAGCACGTCGACTGCACAGCCGGAAGACCACCCTCCTCGGCACAGTCAATAAGATTCGCCGGGAGCTTCCAGATTCAGCTAAAAAGAATTTGGCCCGTGAGGAATTCAGCACACAAGTGTTTTCAACCTCTGGTGCCACACTGACTGTTTATGTGCCCAAACGAAAGAAGACTGTCTGCCTCCTCAGTAGCGTGCACAGCGTGGTGGAGACTGAGGCTACTCGGAAAAAAAAGCCGAACACAGTCACCGACTACAACAGCATGAAATGCGGTGTGGACGTCATGGACCAGATGGTTCGAAAGTACACTGTGCGTTCAGGAACACGGCGTTGGCCAGTCGCTGTGTTTTACAATATGATTGACATTGCAGCGCTGAACGCACATGTGCTTTATCAGGCATGCACTGGGGTCAAGGAGAGAAGGGTGGACTTCTTGCTGGAGCTTGCAAATGAGCTTGCCCAGTCTCATATGGCAGCCAAGGAGGTGAATGAGCAAAACCTTCAGCAACAACCACCCACACCTGATGTGGGGAAAAGGGCATTGTACCAGGTGAAGTGTTGCTGCAGGAAAAACCGTGCCACCAAGCGTTGTATGTATTGTGACAAGTTTGCATGTGGCAAATGCATAAAGGAGGTGTGGCAGTGCCAGAATTGTTCACAAAATCTCTATTAAATAAATTTCACCAAGAATGCAAACAAACTGTTGCCGTCTCACTATTATTACTTACTACTTTCTGTTGCAAAAGTTGAAATATAAGTTGCAACCTCTATGTAGCTGCTGTATGGGAAACACAAAGGAGATTACAAAAGGTCTTTGTGTCCTGGAACCTACCTAGCCACCCCCCCACCCTAGCTGAGGGGGGAGTAGTGGCCTCAGTAACATAACAATGGTCACAAGCTGAGTTGTTCACACCCGCCAAATGACACCAGCTTGGACTTTATAGGTATAGGTGTCAAATGACACCACTCTGGTCATGCTAGTGCTAGGGGTACACGTACCCCTGGTTGGGAACCACTGCCTTAGGAGCCAAAAATCGGCACATATTGTTGAACGGTTTATTAATAAATGAGCCTGTGTGGTATTTTGCATCTGCAAATTTAACCCAGAATTCTCTTTCTGGTCAGACTTCATTTGAACTAAAATGATCAAGATTTATATTGTATATCACCATTTTCAGAAAAAAACATTGAGATATGAGTTTTGATCCATATCGCCCAGCCCTAGCTGAAATCCACCTGTAATTTAAATTTTGGCCTGTAATTTATGGACATGCTGTTTTTCTTAACGGGACATAGCGGGAGTGTTTGATCAATACTGACACTTGTGACCAAAAGCTCAAACACTGAGCGAACCTTAAATTGATCCTCTTTTTTTTTCTGATTGTTTAAAAGCAACTTTAAATATTTACAATGACACGATTACGTGTTATATGGCCACCCATTTGGCTGGTAGTGCCATTTAATGTTTTTTGTTAAGTGAACATTGCCCTGCTCCCACCAGTTAACAACCTTTTTATTGTATTCTCTTTGCATTGCTTGCAGGCTCCCACTTAGCCGGCGACATTGTAGCCAAAGCCATATAAATGCTAACAACAGTTCATTGATTTTCCCACATTATGATTGCGAAGTTGTATCTGATTCATCAGTCTTGTTAACACGAGCAGATTAGAGTGAAGTGCTCAGCAGGAACAATGTAATGTCTCCGCTACATTATGATCCGGTGTTGTGAGCAGACTCGTCACCAGCCTGAAGTCGTTTGAAACCATTGAAGCGGGAATCCTGAACAAGACTATGCCAATAAAAAAAATAAAAAAAAAAAAAGAAGGAAGGAAAGACTGTTGAGATCAGCTGTAAAAACCTATGAAACTTAACTGCCAGGAAAGCTGAAAGAACTGCTGCAAGTTGTCGCCACACGACGTCCACATTCGAGTGAAAGGTCAAAGAATGACTGGGTTCGCTGTTGGTATCTGTTTGCGTGTGGTGTGAAAATAGTGTCCTGACCTGACGACAGCGCGTTCACACTTTCCTGGGCCTGGAGAAGTCCCAGGCTTCAGCACGTTGTCAGCTGAAATACATCATCTCACTACAATGAATAGTTAGACAAGAGGACAACATTGTGTAATTGGCTTAAAAAAATTAAAAAAAAAAAGGGGGGTAGGTGGTGATGGGGGTTGTGATAGGCTATCATTTTTAGATGTTAAATAAAGACAAGATTGAAACAAACTATATTTTTCAATTACCAATAGTTTGTTTTTTTTGTTTTTGTTTTTCCAATGAAAACAGATCATTAAGTCATTTTTACTATAAATATCATAGCTTCTGCTGGGAATCGGATGATAAAAACTAGCTGCGAGCCAAACTAGTTGCTAGCTAGCCATTTACTTCATAGGATTGATAAAGTAGGCAACCAATTTTATCTTAACGGCAACTGTGTGGAGTCCTATTTTTTTATATGTTGGTGTATATTTTATATTTGTTTTGATTTATCATTTACCAACCCCCCCTGTATTTATGTTGAGGAAATACTGCATTTTTCTGGATTTTATTTGGGGCGGAATAATCTATCAAAATATAGGGTGTGATGTGTGTTACCCATGTATGTGTTTACCTGCCGCTGTCATGTACTGAGAGCGCATCGTACTGACAGATTATATATGTGCACTACTGGAAAATGAATTTTACTAAAAAAAATAATTCATTTTTGTTTATTTATGTTTTCAAACTGAACGGACACGTTTTATTTGTTTATTGGATTAGGTTAGGGTAATGCTGCGTTCACACCAAATGCGTCTTCTGTGGCACCGGACGCATCAGTCATACGAAACGCACCGTGGGGTCCGCAGGATCAAAAAGTGTTCCCATTTGCATCATATGCACGTCTGAAGCGAAGCCCCGCCCACCACGACACATCCAACTCGGTTTGTTTCACTGCCTGCTGAAGCGAGGAGCTGCGCTCCTTTTTCTCCTCTCATAAACATAAACCACCAGTGAAAAAACCCGGTGTGATTAGCGGCTAATGCTATCCTAGCTCAGTGGTACAGAGAGAACTTTTACCTGCTACTTCCACCTCCTCGTTGATTCTCCTCCACGCCAAATCCTGAACAGACCGGTGCTCGTGTTGACGGCCTGACGTCATCGTCAACGACTGTGATTGGCTTTCGTCATGTGAAACAGTCGCAGCAGTTCAATATTTTCAACTCTTGAGGATGTGCGGTTATCCGTAAAATCGGGAGCGCGCTCGCACGGCCAACGCACTTGACATGCAGATCTGACCGCACTGGAAAGATTATGCATCTGGGCCACATCAATCCATTGACTTTGTATGTAATCTGGACGTACGGACATTTCGTGATGCATCCGGTGTGAACGCAGCATTAGGGTTAAAACCTCAGTACGGAGGTAAACTCAGACCGTGACACTGGATTTCATTTGTACGGATGTCGCTGTTTTGACTGGTGAAGCTGAGCTGGTGAGTTAACTCACTCAGTGCCATTGATGAGATATCTCGTCATTTCAAATCCAAACGCTCAGTGCCATTGACGAGATATCTCATTTGCATTTTTTCACAGGGATTACTAGAAAACACCCTGGCGGAGGTCTCATCAATATCTAAGCTGTGGGGTGTTGTAGTGACCAACTGTGTCCTGAAGATGTCAGCAGTACACCTTTAGATGAGAGATTAGCCACTGATGCTACCCAGCAAAGGAGGAAGAAGCAGGAAAAGAAGTGAGATCATTGCGCTACAGAGTGATATTGTGACGTATCCAGCAGCTCACAACACCACATACTAACACAGAACATGTGTGGACCTGAGTGGATTATTGATAATGTTGTGATTGTGAGATAAAACCATCAACTAACCGGGCCAAACGGGTCATCCCTGCGTGTCGGTGGGAGGGGGAGGAGGGAGGTACAAAATACCCCCAGCCTGTGAGCCAGAGAGCAAAATAATAGGTGACATGTAGGAAGTAGCAGCGCACCTTTGGATATGAGATCATTCATTCTCATCGGAGCTCAGAGGGAGAAAGAAAGGCATTTGCGAGACAGAAAATGACGCTACGTGCAGAGCTGACGTTCCCAGCAGCGCACACTCCGACCAGAGCAAGTGTGGAATTCATGGATAATGTGGCGATTGTGAGATAAAACCATAATAAAACGGGGTAAGCAGTGACACTCTATGTCTGGGAGGAGGAGGAAGTTGTGTGTGTACAAAGTGATGGGAGAGAAAGTTGGAGGAACGCCAAAATACAGTAAGAAATCATTCAACTCTGACCCAGATGGATAAATAATAATCATTTTGCCATCAAAAGCCCGGTCTGTGTTTTTTTTTTTTTTTTTTTAGTTTCATATAAGGAAACGATGTTCAGATGTTAGCTTTAAAGTCACTGACAGGGTTTTTTACAAAAAGGCTGTTTTCTCAGCTTTTTGCTCTGAAACTGAAGATTTGCGTAAAACTTGCTCTATTCAACGGCTGACTACAAAAGAACGAAACAAGCCAGAAACATTTTTTTTTTGATGAAAGTAGAGGCTTCAACCTTTCAGAATCTGGTGTCAGATTTCAGATAGTCATAGTATATTCTGTGGGTCTTTA
Organism: Gouania willdenowi; assembly: GCF_900634775.1. NCBI lineage: Eukaryota > Metazoa > Chordata > Actinopteri > Blenniiformes > Gobiesocidae > Gouania > Gouania willdenowi. The sequence continues at coordinate 20,598,313 of NC_041061.1, read as the reverse complement.
TCAGTCAAAATGCTCAAAAACGGCTGGCACTGACGGGGGTAGAAAATCTCAGAATGGCTGGCACTGAATGAGTTAATATGTAGATGTTAAACCTGTTAGCTACCTTAAATGTTTGTGTGCAGTTTATACAGTCGATATTATGTTTGTGTTGTTAATGTTGTGGGTGTTTGTTTTATGTCGTTTCAGTTGATTACTAGCTGGCAAACGACACGGTTACTGTGTTACTGTGCTAGTGACAGTTGGCGTTGCATGTGCTCCGCACTGAAAATAAAACTGTTAAAAGACAGCGATCCGAGTTAGGTGGGAGTTAGAGGATTAAAGGTAGTTAGTCCAATAAAACCGTACAGCAACATTCTGTTCAAAGTTTTATAATTGGCTATATTGCTAAGAATTAAAACCAGTTATTGTAAAATTGAGATAAGTATTATTTCCATTCAGTATAAGTTAGTGGATGATCAAATTGTTAGCTTATAAATACTTATCTTTGCCGAATGTTTGAATCAGTTTCCCAATAGTTTTTCAATAAAAACAGATAATAGAATATTAATAGAAGATTCTGAAATCATTTAGTTCTGAACTTCATAGCTTCAGCTGGGATGACAAAAACTAGTTGCTAGCTCGCCATTCCCTCCATGATTGATAAAGTTGGCGACCATTTATCTTGTCTTATGTTAATTGCAAATATCTACCCAAAGTTTTGAAATAAACTAAATTACTGAGATAACTGTTATTTCCATTCAGAACAAGTTAGGGAGTGATCAAATTGTTAGCTTACACTTTCCTGGATGTGGTTATGTTAAACAAAAGGGCACATGGAAGAGTAATTGTACACCAAATTAACAAAAAAAAGCTAAATTTGCCAATTTTATACCTTTTTCAAAAGTTGTTAAATAGCAACTGTTAACTAGCTTCTAGTGACTGTGGGTCAGCGGTAGAGTGGGTCGTTAAATAACCAAAGGGTTGGGGGTTCGAATCCCTTTCTATCAAGGCATTGTCGTTCACCCATATTGCCTCGTATGAATGGGTTTGAATTGTGCATAAATGTTTGTGGTGGTCAGAAGGCCTGCTATGACTGGTGTACGTGAATAATGGTTTTTATCACTTCTGTAATACGCTATGAGTCTCTTCAAAAAAAGGCAGTATATGAATCCAAGCCATTATTATTATTATTATTTTTGTTAGTTGCAGCAGCTCAAGATCATCCCTCTATTATGAACTATTATAGTATTGTATGATTCATTTTTCATTGGCGCCTTTACTAAGCTAAATTGAACTAGCTATATTGTAAGGGTGGGACGAAATACAAAGTTCACAATACAATACAATAGATGACATTGGGCTCACGATAACGATAAAGCACAATAACTCTGTCTTTTTTGACTCACGCTAGGCATACTTGCGTACTTATTCTGGGTAAGACTTTTTCAACTCAAGTAAATATACAATGTCATCATGACATTCTTCAAAAAGCAATATTTCTATTTGTGCGTGCATGAACTTTGCATAGCAAGCTTTTTAAAGTGGAACAGTCTACGCAGCCCAGATTTCAGATATGGACATGTTCTTTTTCAGCAAGATCAGCATGTCTTTATTTTCTGGCAACAAATGAGACCTTTGGACATTAACCATGTTTCCTGTGGTTGGAAAGACATGCTCGCTTTGCCTTTGCCATATCGCAATACGACTTGTAACATCGATGCATATATTTTGTGACATCATTTTTGCGACATCTTGTCCCACCATATTGTCCCACCATATCGTCCCACCGCTACTAAATTGTGTTTCGTGTCAATTGTCTGTCTTTTTTCCACTTCACGTAAAAATTTTCAGTTCTTCCCACTTTGCAGATTGAAGCTCCCACTTTAATAAATTAACTTTGGTGTTTGTTCTGGCCATCGTTTGTGTGCTACGTTGCTAATGCTAACTATCTCTCCACGTCTGTTTGTTTGGCCATTAGAACAGTTTGATTTTTGTTTGTGTTTTTACTGCTCAACCTCATATCAAAATTAGTTTAGGCTATTTCAGGGATATAAAAGCTACTATGCAGATAAAAAGATTTAAGCTAGCAGGAAATTATAAATCAAATTTGTGTGCAAGACGTTAGTTATGTTGATTGTTTTTTTCTTTATTCTTGGTATAAAAACATTATAATGTTGTAAAATCAAAGCATTTTTAGAGATTAAGTGACATTTACAAGTCACTTTAATGAAAACCCAGCACTGCAGTATTCCAATATTTATATTCTATAAAAGCCAAGCAGAGTTAGCCAATCTATGTATCCACCGAGAAACCATTTAAAATTCTATCAAATTGCAATATGCACGATTCCATTTACTTGGAATGAACCGGACACTGATTGCTGACTTCATCAGCGACGTCTTTAACTGTCCCCCTCTATTGCCCAGAATATGGGGGACAAAACACGTCACAGGCTTCATAAGCCTTTTTAATCAGCGTGGGAGATTGCACACATATCTGCGTACTGTCATTAATGGCCATTTGTCCTCATTAGGGAGTGTTATCACTAACTCCACCATGTGCAGCCATGATCAATTCTTCCATCGTTTAGGACCAAATCAAACTTGCGTCCCCTTGCAATTTTTCAATATCTAGTGATGCATTGCAGCACTGAATTAATTGTACAGTCCCAGGAATTAAACTAGAACAGGAGACACAGGTCTCTAGCTCTCTTTCATCCTCTCACATTTTGGATCACTATTTCAATTTAATGTGTTGATGCTTAATCATGTTAATCTGAAAGACCAGAGCTTCACTACTTAGGAGACTGTTACCTAGGAGACATTTTGCAACAGAAATAATAAAGGAAGTATCTGCAGAATGTGCAAACCCTACAGTATAAGATTAGATGCAAAAAAATAATCAAACTAGGTTACAGTGATTCCAAGTGATCTGCTTTGGTGCACGTTTACTGCAAAAATCAATCCTAAACTGACGCATTTGGAGATTTGAGAATTTTTTTTCACCTTTTCAATAACTAATTCATGCCTTGATGTAAACCAGAAGCTTGCAGGAATCCTTAAGCCTATGGACTGGGAAGTGAAGTTTCACCTAATTTGATGGAAAGTGGCATGCAGAGAGACACAGGCACTATATATTAGCAAGTTTCAGGATTGTGACATTTAGGGTGCTTTCATACCGGTTTAGTCCCGGACTCGGTCCTAATGGGAGGAGGGCAAGTGATAATTTTATGACAGTGGCTCCCCATACGGTTGCTGTATCAATATACCGACATTCTATCCATACGCAGCCCCCTAATTTGGCCAGGTTAGGTCACGTGATAGGTCAGTCATTGACCAGTTTAGGTTGCGTAGCTAAGACTAAACCTTATCCTAAACCTAACTCTAATACTAACCCTAAAAACTGTTGCGATATTGGGTTATAACCTAACCCTAACCCTAACATGCTACGTACTTGTACTATGCTAACCGTACCAATAGCATCGGGAGTTGTCCGTATGGCAACCTTACAAATACACAGTTTCTAATTTTATTGCCTTGGTTTGGCTGGGTTCTGATCCGCTCCAAACAGCCTCTGGTGCAGTTACATAAGCTAACTGCTTGAGCATGCCGTTACTTGAGTAGAGGCTTGAGGCAGAGAAACAGAAACCCAAAGAAGAGGCCCTAAACCAGGGGTGCCGGACTCCAGTCCTCGAGGGCCGGATTCCTGAGACTTTTAGATGTCTCCCTGCTCCAGCATACCTGAATCAACTCAATGTCTTGTCATCATGCTTCTGCAGAGCTTGATGACAACAAATTGGTTTCAACGAGGTGTATTGGAGCAGGGACCCCTGAACAATGGGTCAATGCGGGCACTTAAGAGTACCCAGAGACTTCTGCCTTCGTTTGTTCTTTCACAGCATTCAAAAACAGAGATGCCACAAGTTGCTTTTTGGTGGTTTTTAAAGCCCTGTTTTGCGCCTTTGCCGGGTCTCCCATTATCCCGTGCGCTATACATCATCGCCAATACTTGCTGTGTTTGATCCTCTCCGAGAGCAGTTGTGTTCACGGCGCTCCTTATCGCTCTAGGCTACGATTGGAAACGCTCCGAGACAGACAAAAACAGTCACTCAAGAATTCACCTGTTTGATCCACTCTAGACTTTGCATGATTATACTGCCCAAAAAAGGTGAACTATCCCAGCAAACTAATCCTTTAGCGTTTTAATCGCTCTAGGATCCGTCGGTGTGAATGCATCCTTAGGTTATCTAAGATTTCTGGTTAGGGTTATGCTTTCTTAACGGGAAAGAACCGGACTCAGGCCGAATGGTTGGAGAACAACTGATAATTTTATTCCTTTCATTTGACACAGATTGTGTGCTCAACACATTTTTTTAATCAAGTTTATCAGAGAATTTCTAAAGCCTAAAATATATATTAAATAATTAAAATTAGAGCTGGGACTTTATTAATTACAGAAAAATAACGCACAAAAAAAATAACTCGGTTAACGCTTTCAAACAAAATTCATCAGCTTCATCAGTTGGTCTGTTTATTTCATGCCAACTGTTTTGCAATGTTCAGTTTCCACTTCTCTGGAATTTTCTGTACAAAGTGCTGTTTTTTTATTTCAATACACAAAAACTATTTTTTTTTTTTTTTTTTAAGTTTTCAAAAAGTCCAGAAAAGCATGAACATGGCTTACTTAAGTTTAGGTTTGTGCTTTGTGAACAATGCAATCATAATATTCTTAGCAGTCCATAATGAATAAGTATTAACATAATTTTGTTGTTGAAGTTAATTTATTGTTGTATTCATTGATTCAGTCACACACCAAAATCCACTTAAATTGGAGAAACATTGCTTCTCGTGTCAGATATTGTTATACAATGAATTTAGAGTTATTTATTACAAAGTCTCTAATTAATTAGATTTGTTTTATTTTATTTTAATTTTTTTTTTTTTTTTTATCTCGTCGCACCACTAATTAACACACAATGACAGATTAGCACATTTGTTGCTTGGAATAATTTCAAATTCTTTAAAAATGCATTACATGATTAGATTACAACTTTTATATGACCTGTTTCATAGTGTTATTGATGATAGCCAACCTTAAATTCAATAACAGTGGTTTGAAAATGTGAATAAGCATAACCAAAGAAAAGTGACGTTTGCTGCTGTTGCTATAGCGGAAAAGTTTTGGTAAATGTTTTGGTTTTAGTTTGCTTGACCTGCTGTGCTCCCACCAGCTGCAGCGCGAGAGCACCGCAGGTCACAACAAGTTATTGTTTCCTCCTTGCTGCTGCTTCTCTTCCTCTCTCTGCAGCGGAGAGTGTGAGGTGAGGAGGACAGAGGGGAGGTGTTATTTATTAATATGCAGTCTCCCCAACGCTCTGTAAAACATCCTGTTGAGTTCCCTGAGGTGAACGCTCGGCTTCAAAGCAATTAAAGCGGAGGCAGGGAGAGTGGGATGAGAGCAGGAGAGGGAGAGGCCATTGGACTATGGGCCGACTGCACGCTCGCATAATAGAAGCTCGGTTTGAATGTGTGAAAAAGCGAAAAGGGCCCCGAGCAGAATCCTAGCCACAGGTCAAAGGTCCTCAGTCAGAGTTCAAAGCCCAGTTGAGCCAAGGCCAAGCTCTCCCTGAGGAAATTTACAAGAAGAGAATATAAATTTAGTCTTTTTTTTTTTTCAAACAATTCTGTTCAATGAAGGACAGTTGAGTTTCTGTAAGGTGAGCTAAAGACAAAGTGCAATTTGTCACAATTCTGAGACGGTTCAGTTTCAGTATATGCATTGCAGTGTCCACCTTTGTTTTGCAAACCTGTAGCATTGCAGCTCCTCTTCTTGTTGTCAGGTCTTTAACAGAAAAATATATCTTTCTGTCCTTCTATCAAAGCAAGGACCATCTGTTTGTCTGTGTATGGAGCAAATATCTCCCCGACGCAGTGTCTGTTAAACCTGAAACTTTTTTTACAAGCTTGCACACACGCAAACCGTTATTTTGGGCTTATTTGGTGATTACGTTTCAAAACCTTTAATTTCATTTTTTCATTTTATTTTGAAGTCACCCTCAGTACGAGGTAAACTCAGTCCGTGACACCGGACGAAGGGTTAGACCGGAGAGGGGGGAGGGCCGTCTGAGCAGCCGCACTCACACTGATATACTAGCAAAGCTCTCAAGTCTAACGCATTGGGTTAGGGTTAGGGTTACTACACGCATTTCAACCTGATGTGAGAAGTGGGTGCATGCACGCGGCTGATGCGTGTGTGTGTGAGACTGAGCCCACGGAGGAGAGATGGATGGTACCACAACCATAAAAAAAAAATCTATAAAAAAAAAATCTATACCTAGCGCGAGTATATCGATAATCGATTGTGCGGAAAAATATCGTGATATATTGTTGTATCGAGATATCATCACACTCCTAGTACACATATTCACTTTCGCTTAGCTACTGCCACAGCTTTAGTGTACTATTTCTCGCTTACTCAGCCTCCCTGATTCCCTTAGTTCTTCTCTACTGACCTTTCCCTGGATGCATTTGGAAACATCCTCATTCTACCATTTTAGTTCTGTCCATTAAAGTCAGCACACACTTCTCCCATGGCGACAGCTCGGTGCCTCCTTCTGTTGTGTCACACCTTCTGTATAAAACATGATCAACCTGATTGCATCTTTCTGCACTCTTGTAAGCCACCAATTGTACCTCTCAGTACTTAAAAGTAGGCATTGACTGATTTATTTAAATTTCTATCAAGCGTATGATTTTCCATTATCTTTGCAAAAGCTGCTAGTGACTGTTCATTTGTATTCCTTCATGTTGAAGTACTCCAGGCTTGTTTTGGTGTCCAGACCACATTGTGAAGGTCTTGGTCATGTCTCCGACTCGAGATAGTCTTCGCTCAGCCTTATCTTGGCCAGGCCGGACCCTGGCTTTTAGCGTTAGCTCACTGATTGTTCTGCCTCCTTGGAAATCTTTTGCCTCATGTGTCAGACACTTGCAAGAACTCAGAAGTCAGTCCGTCTTATGTCGAGTTGGCAATATTTCTGAACCCTTACTTTGGGCTTCATTCACCTGGTGAGTAAACATCTTATTTTCAGATATTTAAAAATAATTCTGGACTTACTGGCTTTTAAATGCATACAAAGATTTAGTTTTCTCAAGAACGACATTGGAAAAATTTGGTCAAGATTTGAGATTTTGGCCTGTTGTGCTTTGAAAGAGTTTCAGACACCATGTTTTTTTTTTTTTTTTTTTTTTTTTTTTTGTCAAATGTATTTAAAAGAAGATTAAAATGAAATAGAGAATGCTCTTTAATTGTTCAACCTTGTCATGGTTTTTAAAATTTGATTTTATGGTCTCGGATCTTGACTCGGTCTTGACTTCCAAAAGTCTTGTCTTTTTTTTTTCTTCCAGTCTTCCAGTCTTGTCTTGGTTCTCGCATTCTGGTCTCGGGCAAGTCTTAGTGTGTTTTTCAGTACAACACTAGTCCCTGTTTTCAACACTCTTCACCAATTTACTTCACCAACATGTCCATTAAAGTCTACTGATATTATGACTCCCTCACTTCTGGGATTGCCTTTCCAATAGTTTATGCAACTTAAGTGTCTGGATAAAAAAAAAAAAAAATCTTTTGATTTCCTTGACATGGATGTAATTGCAAGCCTGATCTTCTTGAATGTGAATAGGAATGGGATCCACACAAGGTTCCTGCTGCTTAACAGAAGGTTTTCCTTGCCGCCATGATGAATTCATGTTGGGTGTGGGATACATATGTATGTGTATATACGTATATATGCATATGTGTGTATCCATAAAATGAAGAGTCCATCCTTAAGACTGCTCTACTGTATGTAAGTGTCTTGAGATACCATTGGTTATGATTTGGCGCTATACAATAAAAGATTGATTGATTGATTGATTGATTGATTGATAAATAAGTTGGACCTGTGATATATGGTGTGCCAGCCCACAATGTCCCTCTATTGAAAAAGAAATGAATCACCCAAGGGGAAAAAAATGATCATTCCTACATCAGCAACAAGTTAGTCAATCATCTCTATGGTAGAATAATCACTTTAGGAAAGTGTGAATGTAAAGCTATTCTACTCATGAACTCTAAACCTTATAAATCCACATGAAGTAATGTTAAGCTGACATATCAGCAAGTGCAGTTGGGTATCATAAATGCAGCTTAAGTGCTCTTTAATAAAGTTTGGCTTTACATTCCTCAAAGGCATTTTCTCCTAAAGAACTGAGAGCTTTGGGTGAATCATCCTCCCTTATGGACGTGTAAATCTTTTGCATCCTTCACTGGCCACAATGAAAAACAATAACATCTTTCAAAGACTTTCTGGGCCTCTAAGAGCATTCTAACTCTTCTTACATTAATGGTCCCTGATGATCTGTCCTAGCATAACCTGTCAGACTCCTCTAATGGTCTTTCAATTTCTCTTTGTCATTCACCATTTAGGGTTATATGTGAGGATGATTTGATCAGAGGCAAAAAACTGGAGGAAATGTGCGTCTGTGAGAAACCCAGGAGCTCCCCTGCTCTAAATTGAGGCATTATGTGACATTTATTAGTCCCACTACCTTCATATTTTATGCCCAGCTTCAAGGTTACACAACTGCAGGCTGAGAAACAAGAACTATTCTGGGCATGGTTACTATGTTTGCTTCAGAGGCATCAGGGGAAGAGATGTCCTGCCTCCAGGACAAAATATCCAAGGAAAGACACGAAGAGAGAAGCATCCAGCTTTGCGTAATAATGAAGACAATTACATAAAGAAGAGAAAGATCCATGCTTGACGTTCATAGCTGTATGTTCATTCAGATCCATGTCCCCACTGTGATGGAGAAAGTGAGAAATGTCGCACACACTCCTGGAGCTTCTTGAGTGGTTTCTGTGTCGAACATGAATGCAATCCCTAAAGTGCTCAGGCTCTGCCAGAAGGCTTTCACCACACAGGCAACCATACTTCTATTGAAGGGAAAGTCAATGATTTACCACATACTGCTGACTCAAGCATCCTGCTCTGCTTTAGGGAACTCTGCAAGCTCTGCCTGCCATTTGGGAAGTTCTTTACAACCTATTATGAAGACCTATATGCTAAAAAGTCACTTTGACCCATAGTAGCATAAACCAGTGCTTAATCATACTGTCCCTTTACAGTGAATGAAACTGGATCTATAGCCTCAGTAAGATAGATGATGGTCATCATACTGTATCTCGACCACAGTATGGGCCACGAGCTGGAACCAGTTCGATGAGTATTTGGTATCGGGATGTTGCTTTCTTGTATGTTAAGGTGATTATTAATGCCACTTTAGCACTGACAGCTCCTTCATTTGACTGCGCTAGAATAGACTAATCAAAGCAAGGCATTCAGACGCCACCGGGGAGTGTATCTACTGCGCTGGAGGCGTGATCAACATGCATGCACACATCCCTATGACATTAACTCAACAAGAGCACTTGGAGAGCGCAAACCTGCGCCAAGCACCAAATACCCTCTTTGCCACATATTGGCAGTTATCTGGATCAGTGATCCTGATCATGGTAAAATGAGCATTCACACTTTAAAGGCTTGGAAGAAATGAATAACCATACAGTAAGTTCTAATGTATGCGATGAACTGTGCAATCCAGATCCGATCAAAATGAAACTTGGAGTAACTGAAGAACCAGTTCCTCAGGTTAGATCAATTATGTAACGAGATATGATTTCTTAATATTTTGCCAGTGAGGGATTGTTCTTTTTTTTTTTTTTTTTTTCTTTCCCAAACTGATCCAGAATAAGTATTTTCATCCGGATTCTTTAATGGAATCCTACATGGTCTAAGGTCTATCATTGGCTTACATTTTTGTCAAAATCCTGCTAACAGATGAACAAACGGCAGTGAAAATATTACCTTTTCAGCAGAGATTAAAAAGCCCATCTCAAAGCATTAGGATCAAACATTAGAGGTGGGACAATACATTGAGTTCTCGATACGAACTTTTGAATAGGAAAAAACCAACAAAAAAAAGTTGGCGTTGGAAAAATAACCATGTTTTTAATTCACAATAACTCTGGAGATACTTAAATACTTCCTCTCGGTATGGTCTTTTAACTCAATAGGAAAATTAAAAACAAAACTAACTAATAACTACCTGGTGGGTAGATCACATCAGTTCTTTTCTTGTTCTAACACTAGCCTGTAAAGCTCAGCTTTCACTCTCTGACTCATCTGGTGACTTGCCAAAATATTACAAAAAAATAAAATATAAATAGACTCAGCATTCAAAAGCGTTACGAACGCTCAGTTTGTGTCTCTCAGATTTGAGGAGGAAACCCTTTGACAAGACAAGTGAGGGTGAAATGATTGGATTATTAAATGCTAATGCTAATATTAACTGTGCGTATAATATGAGTGAAGGCATATTAATAATTGATCAAACGCTTTCAGGAAATGATTGATGTTGAGAAGGTTTTAATCTTCGCGTTCCTCTGTAATTGAAGGTAAATATGTGATTAGGGTTGGAGCTGTTTCACGGCTGTTACCAAGGAAATGTCTGAACTTATTCTACAGATTTCACTGTAAGAATTGCTGTTGTTTGTAGGCAGAAGAACAGATTATACTACTTTTTACAAATGCATTATTTTTGTTGTGTGATTGGACTGAATGTCTGGTTAATCTGTGACTGTTTGGTGTAGGTTTTGTAAATGGTTTCACTGTGAGGAAAACTAGAAAATTCGGAAAGTTAGGAAATAAATACGACAAATCTATGGACTTTTTTGTTTAAAGAAAAATATCTGCCACAGTCAACTAAAAAAATTGGGTAACATGACACCTGTCATTAGCATGAATAAGGTGTCATGAAGGCTGTCATTAAATGTCGTTTGTTACCCTAACCCTAACACTTTCTTACCCTAACCCTCATTCCTAACCTTAATCCAACCTAACCCCACTAGATCCCTCCACCTAACCCAAAAAATGTCAATATAGCTCGAAAGGTGTCATAATTTAGTGAACGACACATAATGACAGCCTTCATGACACCTTATTCATGCTAATGACAGCGTAATGTCAGCCTTATGTATAAAACTTCAAGTATAGTGTTGCCAAAAATTTCAATTGCAGGTGAAAAAAAAAAAACAAAACATTTTTTTCTACTAAACATGATTTTGATTTCATTATTTATTTTGATCATGTAAATAACATCAAAAAAATAAAAACAGTATCTTGCCTCTCCAAATTCTTAAGCATCTTAGTTTACATGAACGAAAAGAAGAAGAAAGACGTATACACGTATTTCATCCTATCCCTTTATTTTTTCCTATACTTCCTAACTGAAACTTTATTGTCTCAATTTACACTTTGAAAACTATAATGTGAATAAACAAATGATGATGAGGATGATGATATGTACAGAGAAAAAGGTTATTTATGTATGCACACTCATACCTTCCTGTGAATTCATGGCTGGACCATAAGAATCACATTTAAAATTTTATCTCGATTTATTTATTTTTTCAGTGTCCAAAAACATAATTATGTCGCAAAATCCCACACAAACACTTGTATTAATCCCCTGCAATACAAGTATGAACAAGTGATTGCCTTTTTTGGCTTAAGTCTCTCATCGGGACAGCACGTGTGAGTGAGTGGACGGACATCACAGTCAGTTTATTACCTGCAAAATAAGCCCATTCTATAATACACAGCCCCAGTTAAGAGCCAGCTTTCACTTTCAACTCTCCAGTGACAGGCTTGTTGTTTTTCTCTTCTAAAAGGAACTCCTTACATCAGCGCAGACGTGGTCGTATAGGTTACACACAGATAAGTCAGTCTCACTATCAGTGATGCCAGGGTCACAAGATACAATCTGTGGGGTCCATCCATCACAGCACACACGCTCTGACTGCTGAGCTTTGCTCCCTCCACATTCCTCCCACCAACACTTCCTCCTTGGTCGTGCCACCTCAAGAATATTAAATATGTGAGCTGTCTCCACTGCAGAGGCTACACTATTGATTTAGTGTCGCTCCTCAATGCCACTGTAACTCCATTTGGTTACAACAATGGATAAGTGACACTTCTTCAAGCCAGATAAGAGTGGGAAAAGTAGAGGTTTAGAGCCTACTGACTACTGGCACTTATTATCTTTTAATCTGAAAGTCATTAAAAATCATAAAATGTGTAGAATTTCCAGTCCAACACGTGTGTCCTGCGTCCTGTTGGAAGTGCGGTTCAGATTCTTCTCAATGAGAACCTTAACCTTGCTGCACTCTTAAATGCTTCAGTAATGAGCCTAATGCAGTCAAGATTCAGACCTTCAACAGAGCCATTCACACAATTGTTGTCCACATGCTTCTAAATGTAGACACTAAATCAGAGCAGTGGTAGTACAATAGATGTATAGTATCTACATTGGGTGGCCAGAGGATGTAGAAGGGCTCCATTGGTGAAACAATTTCTCCCAGCCGACCTGATCACTGATATTAAAAACTATTTTTTGCTAAGATTTTTACTTTTTATACAAATTCAAGATGTGTTTTTTACAGGACCTTTTCACATAAAAATAATAATTTGAGTATTGACAATACAATAAAAAAGAAAAAGTCAATTCCTTTTTATTATGTTATAATCAGTCACTCAATATTTACTTCTAAAAGTGCTTTTCATACAAAAAGAATGCAGCTCAAAGTGCTTCACAAGGTTTCTCATCTTGTCATTTTTTTTTTTTTTTTTTAAACAACAATGCTTGCAAAAAGGTCAGCAGAATGTTCTCTTTCTTAGTAAATAACAAGTGTTTTCCTTTTTTTCTACATTGGAGAAAAAGCAGAGTGTATTAGTTCCTGTCAAAGTTAAATGTTAAATGTAAACTGATTATGCCATTAAAGGGATGCTGTATGGGATGCCGTCAGGCTGCAATTGTGGCCGCGATTTTAGCCGAGGTTGCGTGGAGCGTGCGAATAAATGGAAACGGACCAACACCTCGAGGAGCAGTAATGCTGCATTCAAGGCAACTCGGAAATCTGTTATAATTTTATATAGTACCCCTTTAAGACATTTTTATAATGAAAACCGTTGTGAATTACAATTCTGTGACTAAAATACATCATCATTTTTTTTTTTTCTTTGTCTCTTTTCCTTTCTTTTACCTTGATTTTCAGCTTTTTTGGTTATGATACTGTTACAGATATTGCAGACTGTTAAATTATCCGTGTTCCTTTGAGACCAGTGAAGAGTGACTTTTGTCGTTCATCCATCTTTAATGCTAAAAGTTAATCCTTTCCTCAATGCTGCAGGTGCAACTTTGAAATTCAAAGGAGCGTATGTTGACATTTTTGTTATGACGTGTCAGTCACCTGGAATATATATCTATCTAGATAGATGTATGTATGTGTAAATTTAGGACAGACTTGTTTATCGAGATAACATGAGAATAAAAGACTAATGGTCATACTGTTTTGTTTTGCTTCCATTTCAGGCTTTATAATGTTTTTGTATGGTTTTTTGGTTGTTGTTGTTGGATACTGGATTTTTTTAATGGGTTTCTTGTATACTAAAGGGGTGGCCCTTGATGTGTCCAATCAGGTTCCAGAGTTAGACAATGCTACATTACCCCACCCCCCCCTTTTATTTGGCTTGAAGAAGTGTCACATCCATTGTTGTAACCAAATCGAGTTACAGTGACATTGAGGAGCGACACTAAATCAAAGCTAGTACTTATACGGTTTGACTTCTAACACAGTTGTCCATTAAAACTGATCACATTTAGATGTTTAACACGTGCCATTTGCTTTGTGATGGCCAAAAACAGCTGCACACAAGGAGAGTAAATACATTGAGTGGTTTTCACAGCTTGTGTTTGTGTGTGGGCGAACAAGACTCGACAGCACATGCAGAACTAGCATAAAGCAGCGTTTCATGTGATTTAAAGGGCCCATCTTCTCAAGCATATGCAGAGCTTTAAATAAAACCCTGTAAAGCCCAAATATAGATAAACACTAAAAGAGAGAGCTTGGCAGAGCCGCTTCTAGAGGAGCCAGGCATCGACCACAGCAAGGGTGATGGTGCCAGAAGATGTACATGTACCAATGCCGGGATTTCAGAGCCAACTTGTATTTTGCTGTAAAGTAGTCCAACAAATCCACGCCTCCCATGTATTTGTTATGGCTACACACAATGTAAGGCCTTTCAATGTCAATGTAGGTTCTGGTGGCTTTGTCCCAGCGTTGAATCTCCTGCACAGGTTCTGGTCCAGTGAAGGATGACATGAGTGTGACTGCCCCGTTGTCATACCATTTGACAGCACAGACGTTGTCTCCCCTCCACTCTGTAGTCAAAGCTTCCTCTACCCTTCTTCTTCAAGCTCTTCTCATCTTCAAGGTTGCAGTTGGGTAGGCGTACCTGCCTGGCTGTTCCCACATAATGAATTCCATGCTCAAGGAGCTTCACGACTAATGGAACAGAGGTGAAGTAGTTGTCTGCGTAGATCTTGTAGTTCTGACCCTTTGGAAGTGTGGAGGCAAGCTTTATCATAACATCACCTGACATGTTCAGATTTGACTCGTATTCCAGTGTTGCTCTCTTGGTAAACATCAAAGTCAAGCATCATGCCAGAGATTCCAGCTCTCACCCATACTTTGAACCCCCATGGGTGTGGCTTGCCTCGCATATACTGCAGAACTTCCCCTTGAAATGAATCATCATCTCCTCCACAGAATTGTGCTCTTCGGGTACCACCTGCAGGCATTTCTCTCTGAATGATTCAAGCCATGAGTTTCCAGACTTTGTGCCTCTTTTCAGTCTCTGACACTGTCAGATTGTTCACAAAATGTAATGTTGTCAACAGAGATTGGAACCTGTTGCTGGACATCACATCAGCAACAAGGGGGATGCCGCGTATCTGTCTCCCAATACATACGGGTTCCAGCCATTTGTACCAAGCCCATCCTCAGGTACATGCCCAACATTTTCTGTATTTCCTTTGTATCAGTGTTCAAACATCTTCCATCATTTTTGAAAGCTGTACTCATTTATATTGGTTGCCAGACCTTGAATCATGTCTTCTGAGACAAACTTTTTTCAGTATTGCAGCGGTGTGTGGATATAGTTGCATCGTCTCTGACAGCTGGACCAGAAAAATCGGTATTGGGACTGTTTAAATCCTTTTTTTTGCCAGCGATATCTGTCACGGGGCTTGATGTGTTCATTTGATTGGGGCTTAATGTCTACATTGGCTGGGCAATCAGAAGGTTCTTGGTTTTCTTTGTCCCGCACAGGCATCTTTATCCGACTCCTCGTCACTTGCATCAGTGTTGTTGAACTCTATGTCCACATCTTTCCATTATGGACTATCCTCGTCACATCCTGCACACTGTACCAAGGCTCTCACCTTGCTAGTGGCATTCTGAAATAGAAAAAATAAAACTGAAAGAAGTGTATATATAAACAGCACACATGCTTACTAGATTCTAGATAACCTGCAGAAAAAGAGGGGATGGTGAGGAGATTAATTTCAATATGAAGTGTTTACACATTGCACTGAAGAAACCTATTCACACATTTAACTGGTCACACAATAGTGTATAGCTGACCAATTGTAAACTCTGATTATCATATGATACTAATAGGTATGCAGGTAGCCTTCAACTTACAACAACACCTTTTATTCCTGAACATCAACACCTGTTCCAGAAAAATGGAAAAAACATTCTCTCCCCCAAGCATCCCCCACAACTGCTTTGACTATGAATTAATTAGAACATTTTCTTATCAATAGCCAACACAAAGGGCAGACATGCACAAACAGAATTTCTTTGTTAGAAAGTCCTGCTTTCTGTGATAAGGGGAAACTACTGTGTGTCGAAGGTGGTTATAAATCATAAGTAAATGAAAATGATTAGATATGGCAATATATCTTTGAACACTAGTTTCTTATACAATATGTAATTGAATATAAGGCTAGAATATGTAAATCATGGTTAGTTTAAATTTATATCGGGAACATTTAAATTCCTTAAAGTTCCTCTCAAGATGTTACTTTCAAAACAGGGTTGTTGTGACTACCACATTCACCCATTATTGTAATATTGCAACAATTACAAAACAAGCTCTAAATATAATGTAAGGCACATTTTTCATGACGACAACATATGAATTACTAAACTAAATTAGTTCTAATCTTGTTATTGTTGATTCATAAAAATAAAAAAAAAAAATGTCAAAAACAAGATAAACATCTTTAGTCAGCAAAATCAACACTGGTGAGGCATTTGGTAAATTACAGTATGTTAAAAAAAATGAAAAAAAATAAACGCTGCCCATATATTTTTAGATTTGATACTAATTACAATGTCAGGAAATTATCTAAATCCTAGTAACCATGTGTAACATTCTTAAAACATTTTGAAAGCCAGATTTAATACTTTTTGATGCCAAATAACATCATTGGAGACACAATATACTAACTGCGGTAGGACTGTAGGACCACCAGGACCCACTGGAGAACAGGTGCAAACCTAAAACATTTCTCTAGAAGTTTAGATATGGCAATATATCTTTGCACACTAGTTTCCAATAAAATATGTAATTGAATATAAGGCTAGAATGTGTAAATTATGTGTAGATTAAATTTATATTGGGAACATTTAAATTCCTTTAAGTTCCTCTCAAGATGTTACTCTCAAAACAGGGTTGTTGTGACTACCACATTCACCCATTATTGTAATATTGCAACAATTACAAAAGAAGCTATAAATATAATGTAAGACACATTTTTCATGACAACAACATATGAATTACTAAACTAAATTAGTTATAATCTTGTTATTGTTGATTCATAAAAATTAAAAAAAAATGTCAAAAACAAGATAAACATCTTTAGTCAATAAAATCAACACTGGTGAGGCATTTGGTAAATTATGTTAAAAAAAAAAAAAAAACGCTGCCCATATATTTTTAGATTTGATACTATTTACAATGTCAGGAAATAATCTAAATTCTAATAACCATGTGTAACATTCTTAAGACATTTTGAAAGCCAGATTTAATACTTTTTGATGCCAAATAACATCATTGGAGACAATATACTAACTGTGGTAGGACTGTAGGACCACCAGGACCCACTGGAGAACAGGTGCAAACCTAAAACATTTCTCTAAAAGTTGGTATAAAAAAAAACAATAGACTTTGATATAGATTTTGTTTACATGTATTATTATTATTATTATTTTTTTTTTAAATAGTCATAATCTAGTTTTAGTCACTAATAAAATTGTAGCCAACATAAACTATGACAAAACTCTTTCGTCAAACAAATTACTTTCTAAATTCTGCTTTGAAAAAGGTTTTTATAAATCATAAGTAAATGAAAATGATTAGATATGACAATATATATTTGCACACTAGTTTCCAATAAAATATGTAATTGAATAAAAGACTAGAATGTGTAAATTATGTGTAGTTTAAAGTTATATTGGGAACATTTAAATTCCTTTAAGTTTCTCTCAGAACAGGGTTGTTGTGACTATCACATTCACCCATTATTGTAATATTGCAACAATTACAAAACAAGCTATAAATATAATGTAAGACACATTTCCCATAATGACAACATATGGACATGTTCTAGACACTGTATTAAACACTCAAAAATATATATATTTAAAGCATTTTACTTACCTCAATCAGATAAATCTCGTCCAGTAAATCGAGGGGATGATGCTCTCTCAAAAATCTGGTGCTGTATGACTTCTTGACCTGAGGGCAGGCCTTATATACAAATGTATGACCCAATAGCGTTCTGAAACTCAACAATAGGGCCAAATGAGTATTTCAATGTGGTTGAACCAAAAAAAAGAAAGAAAAAAATTGTTATAATTCTGCAACAGTGGATCTGACAGGCTTTAGCCCAAAATACATAGGAATGTGCTGCTGTTATCTGTATTGTGATGCTGCGTTGTGATGCTCTGTAAACCCTGACAGTGGATAGTTTTTTTTTTTTTTTTTTTTTTTTTTTTTTTTGCCACATCACTGGAAGCATTCCCACCTTCTTAGCATTAGCATTTTCTGTTTCCACATGTACTTCACTCACTAGCTCAACAGTGCCACCATGTGGTAAAGCACAGAATGGCTCCCTGGGCTTGGGGTTAACATCTCCAGATGCTTGCAGTCAGACTGCTGCAGATGCAGGTGACGTGGAAGTGATCCGAGGGGAGACATGCCACGTTTGGCTCCGCTCCTGGTTTTTGATGAGCCGACATTAAATCAATAACGACTTCATTAGTCTTACATGAGAAAATGTATAAGCCTGATCTGCTGCTACCAAAGTCTATATAGCATCCCTTTGTTCCAGCTATTATAAACACTTTATATGTATCTATAGCTTCTCAGAGGAACACCTGCTGATAAGCACCCAACAATCAGTCATTCATATATTACCTGTCAAGGTGCTGTGCACTGCACTCAGCGAGAATCAATTATCAGCCTCCAAATCTCTCCATCCCAAATCCCTCTTGTTGCAATCAAGGTCACAGTGAGGGAATGCTAACAATGCATGCGGCCATTTCCCCCCTGCCATCATCACTATGCAATTAGCTGCAGCGCTATTCAATTTCCCTAATTTCAGACCTTGCAGATCAATAATGCACAGGCTGCTGGCTAAATGGCTGCACCCCGATGGAGGCTTTTCTCTAGCTGAGCCGAGGTATCGATCACAGGGCAAAAAGAGACGTCTGATGCTCCTGTGGGGCGACTGCTGCCCACACACTTAAAGGGGCAAAGAGGCCTGATGGAAGGAAAAGCCCGGAAGCATAGGCGGAGTTTGAAAAAATACAATTCTTAAAATAATGTACATAATATACACATATTTTAAGTGCTATATAACAGAGGTTCTCAACTGGTCTCACCCGAGGACCCACATTTTGCCACAATAATTAAATCACAACCCACTTTTTTTTTTTCTTTTTTTTTTTTTTTTAGAATTCAACCAACTAAATTTAGTTTTTCAAAAATAGCTGTTGAAAACACACATATATAATCTTTTTTTAAAACATAAATCTATATATTTTCCTGTACAACATGCATTTTGCAGCATGCATGTCAAAAGAAAAGTTTCTTTTAAAATAAAAGACAAGTCCAACATGAGAGACATTAAGTATTTATTTTTGACCAGTTGTCTGCGACCCACCCAGTACAGGTCCCGACCCACCAGTTGAGAATCGCTGCTATAAAACGCTCTGACTGTATAAAATATATATGAATTCATGTGTTGTTCTTTTAGAAATACAAGTTATTTTTTGGAGCTTGTGTCATGTGACCGTTGTCTTCCTTTCAAGGCTACAGTGAAATAATGTTGAGATGTTTTTTAAATATATATAAATAAGGTTTTCTACTGCTTTGATTCTAACATATTATTGTTAGTTTCATTTCCCAGGTGTTAGTTGTACCTCAGGCGTGTAGTATAAGTTTTCAGTGAAATGGTCCCAAGACTTTAGGTTGGTTCTTCTGTTATGCAATTCTTCTTCACGTTTTATTGTGAATTTGCAACATTAAACCACTCGTGAACCCGCATTTTTGTTGTCACATTTTGTAGACCATCTCAAGATGGTCTATATATTTAATTCAAGTATATATATTTAATAAGTCAACTCTGCCTATGCACGTAAGATAATTCAGCAGGAATAATGGTTGTCATGATCACGCCCCAACATAACATTGACAACAGGATTGTAATGATAATTTAAAGCTATTTTCACCAAAGGTATTCAGACACTTGGCTTAGCTGGCATTTAATGTATCAACAAGTATCACTAATCTCTTTCTATTTTATCATCAACTAGTTTTTATTTGATTTCATCACATGTGAACATTATAGTTTTGTTTTTAAAAGTTAAGAAATTTAATACAATTTCCGCTACCATGTATTTTTTCAATTAGTCATAGTCTTGTAATTCTCACTTTAAAAAAAATGTTGACAACAAAAAACATGACAAAGCTTTAGTCAACAATGCCTACTAATGCAATGTCAGGAAATAATCTAAATCCTAGTAACCATGTGTAACATTCTTAAGACATTTTGAAAGCCAGATTTGATACTTTTTGATGCCAAATAACATCATTGGAGACACTATATACTAACTGTAGTAGGACTGTAGGACCACCAGGACCCGCTGGAGAACAGGTGCAAACCTAAAACATTTATCTTGAAGTTTTTTTGTTTTTTTTTTAAATAGTCATAGTCTAATTTTAGTCACTAATAAAATTGTAGCCGACAAAAACTATGACAAAACTCTTTAGTCAACAAAATTACTTTCTAAATTTCGCTTTGAAACAGGTTTTCTTTCACTTCAGTCTATTGTGCCCCGGGTCGATAGATCAACTTATGAACACATCACCTGTGCAGTTCATCAGTCTATTGTTAGCAGGATGTTACACAGGAGAGCATTAGCTGCATCACACCCAGCTGGATTTAACCGGATCAATGTCCTACCATTGAATACTGGGGGAGAAGATAGGAGGGTTGGGGGGGGCAATATGAGACCTAGACTGACTTCATCTCTGAGCATAATTAGATGTGGCGTCGACTCCAAGGCTCATTGTGAGATGGTTATTAATGTGTATGATTGACAGGCAGAGGCCGCTGGATCATTGTCATATGAAGGGCACAGGGTGTTGGAGATGTTTGTGTGAGCTGTGAAACTATGGAAACGACTCCAACACAAACATTATTACCATGTCAGTGTGCAACATGCAGATAAATGGTCTGCTACTCAGCAGCACCTTCTTCTTGTCACAATCCTTTAGTTTTCTGATTACATTAAGGTTGCAGAGAACTGACTAATTGTATGTCTTGATTTAGACTTGACGGATGTTTGTTTGAAATGTAACGTTAAATAGTAGCAGGTTTTCAGGCCAAACAATTGATTATTTTGAATTATGTCATGTTAAAAAATGAAATGCAGAACTTGTCAGGCATTGAGGGATTAATGTTGACGATGGGACTTTGTATTTAGATTAAACAAGCTAAAAACTCCACAAGACGCTCTGGACGCACGTCCAAACAAGTTGGGAAGAGAGCGCGTTGAGGGGAGGGGCTTCTCTGTTGCCAGTGGTGTTCATACAATGGATGATATTTTGGCGATCAGTTACGTTCATTATTCACCCAGTGACTGAAGTGGTGGGGAACATTATTGTGTTGAGAAGGCGGCGTTTCCGGTGGGATGTATTTTGGTGTGACTCAGTGTGTGCACTGTGATGTTAGAGGGCTATGGAGAAGTGTGGGTGAATGAAGAATAAAGTTTGGAGTTCCTTGTTGAACACGCCTCCTCCGACTCCCATTCATCGGCTCTACATTATCGAGAAAGTAGCTTGGCTTCATTTGCACCTCGACGCCGTTTTTGGATTCACCAGAGCTGCACTCGGATGAGGGTCGCTTTCAGTGCTACTTTTGTCTTTCCCAATTGACGACCTGCTGACTCGCATCGGCGCTTGTGTCTCCTACCAGGACACCAACTACAGGTGCTCTATTCCAGCAGAAGACCGCCTGTCCATCTGTCTCTGGTTATTTTTATCTATTTATTTTTTTTTCATTATTCTAAATACGTCACGCTATGGGGAAAGCTCCTAATTGGTCAACACACTGCGATATGCCCCAAAAGTTCAACAATCCCAACTCTAGAGTCGGCCGCGTTGAAGGCGCCGGATGCACGTCAAAAGCTTGAAATCTTTTTACGCGCTGCATTTGTAAAGCTTTAAAACGCGCCGCACAGGAGGAGCGGGATGCACAGCAGGACCTCTGATGCTCCTAGAACTGCGTCCATCATATATTGTCTGTGAACCTGATGCTTTGACGCTTTTGACGCATTTGGTGTGAACGTGCCATAATCCTGTTTAACATGTATTTGCGCTTCCAATGTTTACCGATACTGAAATACGCAGGCTTTATTTTCCCAAAGTCATTGTCAGATAATTGATCTCCAATCCAAACATTATTTTTTTCACTTGATAATTTTCAGCAGAAAACCTGCCACTGATATGTACCGACATTATTTTGTGGTGCTAATATCGGACTGATAATATCAGCAGGCTGATGCTATGAGACATCCCTAATTTTGACCTTACTGCTAAGGTTAGTTTCACTCTTTAGCAGCTTCTAACATCCAACTGCTCATTAAAACTGCTGTAATGTTCACTATATTATAATATTCTGTTTGATCTGAAGATCCAACCTCGCTATCTTTATATCAATGAAATTCCAGGAGGTAGATCATTTTCAGCCTCACCATAGATGCTGAAAATCAATTAAATTTCACCTGATTGTTCCAGATTAGAGGTAAATAAGAAGAAGAGACAGGTCTAGGACCCTTGACTCTGCACCGCTCTGTACAGAAGAAGTATGTGTTGTCACTTTAGGGAATCGATCGTCTTTCTTGGACCTTCAGACCTTAAAATAATTACTTCCACTGTGAGGAAAAGCACCTGCGGGAACTGCGAAGGCTCTGAAAACCAATGTGAAGAGCAGGTCACTAATCTTTATGCTTCACAAAGTTGTTTTTAAATGCAGTACTTTCACAGCAGGGTGCTCATGCTGTAAAAGTACTACATTGGATCATGCAAAGGTTTTTCTTTATGAATGAAAACATTTCACAGAATTTGTTTGATAGATGATACATATTGGTTGCCTTGTCAGATTCAGCTCTTGCAGTTATGCTTGGAAAGGTTTGTTGATGCAGCCGAGTGCCTCCAAGATTCTGCATCTTCCTCCATCTGTTCAATCACTGCGGCTGGTTATAGCCAACTGTCCAATAATACAGCTGCTACTGATGTTCACCCTCCATAGGAAAACAGAGAACATACATAGCAGTGTTTGATAGCATATAGGGACAACTTGAAATTGGATTTGAGGAGGGAGAAAGGAAAAGGAGAGGGTAGACAAATAGTTCAGAGGGGAAAAAAAAGAAAAGAGGAAAAAGATGAGAAAGAGAAGAGATCAAAAAGGAATGAAGAAGGTGTTGTTTTCAGTGGAGCTAAAGGTTTAAAAATCCTCAGGAAGAGTCTCTATCCCTCGTAAGATTACAGGTCTCCTGATGAGATGGTTTAGTGCAAAAGAAAAAAGAACACATTAGCAATAGGGTATTTAAATGATACAGTATTAGATATCCTCAATAATCCTGCTCTCTGGGCTGCTTCTCTGCCCTTTTCTGAAAAAAGAGCAGTTCAAATTCTAGTGACGTCACTAGAATTCTGAACCGCCCCCTCTAGGAAGTACCTGCTGCTGGTGCCGCGCCTCCACAGTGAACATACACGCCCATTCTCTCTGGTGCTAGAGGCATGCTATCAGCCGGAGAACGTCTGTTTGGATGGTCGTTGTCCTTTCTCATCCAGTCTGCACAGGGAAAAGAAACTGACTTTGTTTTTGTACCAAAGGATAATGTCTGGCAACCGAAAATGCGTGTTGGACTGCAAAAGTCTTCAGAATGTGTTCAAACTTCGTAAAGAAGAGTCTACTGCCAGAAGTATTATCTCTGGGAGCACGCGACACACCATCCAGCATCCGTTAGTCTGTGACCGTCACTTTACATAAGACTGCTTGTGGGACCTTGGCCAGTTCCAAAGTGGATTGTCCAGTAAATTACGTCTTTAAACCGGAGCGATTCCCACAATAAAACCCACTAATGGAGAGGCCACAGCCGTAAGTGAAATAAACCTCTAGAAAAATGTTAGCCATACTTCATTGTTTTTATATTTGAAATACATTCTCTGGAACTGTTTACAAAGTTTGGTGGGCGTGCATGGTGCCCATGCTGCTGGGGCTCTAGGGATACGTCATGAAATGGGAGGCACTCACACGGGGAGAAGCGGCGCTCTGAGAAACCCTGGGTCTCAGCTTCTGGGTTGAAAGAAAATAAGTCATATATCTTAATAAATTAGTATTTTGTTTAGCAAAATGTTAAATATTACCCATATGTGGCTGTTGTTGATCTTAATATAGCTTGATATAGGACCTTTAAAGCTGATATCTGGAGTTTCTGAGAAATCTATGTTTATGTATCATTCTTTTGAAATGCGAAAAAATACCTAACTAGTCTTTTACTATGGTCTACTACTGGTGGTCCTTCATATACATTAATGTATATAAGTCCCTCATTCGTCCTATAGACCCCTATACAAATGGAAACAATTGCCATGATTGCCCAGCCAATAGGCTTCAACTTAGTGTTTTTGAGGCTGTCAATCAAAGTGAATGCGGAACTGTGCACGGAAACAAGGCCGCACGTCACAACAGCAAACAGGTAAATATAATTTTGGCTCTTATCTGACCCATAGACCTAAATCAATGCAACCTTGTAATGTTCCGTGATGTGCGTGCAGAAAAGTAGAGGCGTGGCTTCTGGTAGATTGCAGAGGCAGTGGGAGGAAGTGGAGCTGTTGAGGGTGGGACATCAAGACAATTCTCAGAAACTTTGGATATCAGCTTTAAGTTACTGGATCAGCATCGACTTCACAGATGGTTCTCATCTTGAGTCCTAAAGAGAGGGTTTGGCCTGACCTGGGCCTGGACCTTAAAGCTTAAAGGGGGAGGAGTCTGAGAGCGCTGTGAAGGATCTGTGATATTATCATGACCAGTTTTTATATTTATCACTAATATTGATTGATATTGATTCTCATTCAATCTAAAGTATTTATAATATTTTATTATTTGACCAGTTATCACCTACAACTCAAAATCACTACAGTTTACTTTTAATTATTGATTAATATTCATACCACAAGTAACAATAAATAAATATAATAAGTAGTTGTAATTAGAAAAATATGATATAATTAAAAATGTTTGTTTAGGTATTACATTTTTTTTAATATTAAGTGGTAAATATGACTAAATTTTTTATCATGTTTTTAAAACAATTGATTTTATAGATAATAGTGATTTTATTGAATAACTAACTTTTAATTGACCTTTTATTTACATAGGGATTTAGCATTACAGATTAAACACACATTATAGAAATGCTTATTATCACTTTTTAGTGCAGATGCAAAATTTACTGCCGATGCAAAATATCTCATCTAATCTCTATAGTCTAAATGTTATCTCTGTGCGTCAAACTCTTTTGTTGTTTAGTCCTTGACCCGTGCACTGCTCTCAGCCACAATTCATTGTGACAAAAGTTAATTGACAATTTAAATCCAAATATCCATATATACAATCAGAGTTTTATATAAAATGTTATATTGTGACTAGGGATGTAACGATTAATCGTAAGGCAGTTAAAAATTGATTCATCACAGTTTACAGTTTACATCGATGCTGTGAAAATTGAATCGCAGTACTTTTTTTAAACAACAGAGGGCGCTATCCAGAAGTGTTGGCGGTGGGCGGAATCTGCTACTACTTTCTTTTTGGCCGCCTTATACTCTTAAACATGTTCATAAATGATTCCTTACCCTTTAGCGCTAAAAGAATATCTGTAATATTACGTGAATATCTGTAAAAGTCACGTTTTTCTTTTAGCTCTGTCTGCTAGGATAGCATCTCTTCTTCACTGCAAGATATCTGCATGCCAACCGACCACTGGGTTACCAGCGCCCTCTGCTGGTTCAAACAAATATCTGACGCAAATACAGTGCAGACTGTTTTTTTTTTTTTAAGTCCAATTGTTAAGGCACAAAATACATTTTCAGTTGCACTTTGAAAAAGAAAAAATACTATTATGCAGTTTTGCATTGTTTACTATAGAACCAGAATTTAAATTAATAGGCTTCTTCTTCATTTGTATTATTCCTTTATTTATTTCATTCAAGATTTATTTTTTAGTTAAATTGCATTGTTTTGAATAGTTTATCAAGGGATTATTTTGACAATGAAAAATAAAAGGAAAATAGTACAGTATTTTCCCAAAAAAGTAAAGGAATATTTTTCAGTCATTTATGCACAGTCCCATTTTGTAAAATAAATTGTGAGAGAATCGTATCGTGAACCCAGTATGGGGAATCGTATCGAGAGTTGAGTAAATCGCTACATCCGTAATTGTGACCTATATTTACAATTGTGATTCAGGTATTATGGGAGAAAATGTTTTTATGTAAGAAATCTGCCGCACTTCGTTACACAGTTCAGAACCGGTTCCTGCAAAATCACCAGAAAGGAGTCATCAACTTACACAGACTGATCGATTATCTTCTAACGCAACATAGCGAAGAAACGCCATAAAAACAATGCCTCAGCGTCAAACGTAATACAGCAGAGAAAACTGAGACCAATACACATTGGGACAATAATTCCGCTGTAAAAGGTTGTCTTACTGGGACCCAATTCCAAATTGGGAGTGCTCTTGTCTCAGTCGTAACACTATCACTTGGACTTAGCTCGATAAACACCCTACAACGGTACCTCAGACTCTAACTGAAACCCCTTCCAAACTGGGAATGCTCCCGTTAGTCATTATACTCTCAGCTATTTATAGTCTAAATCCTGTGGTTATCTCATAACCTTCCCGTGCTCGTTCTTCACGCTCTCCTTCTCCGAGCTGGCACAAAAACCTTTGCATGTTATATACGTACCAAAGGCGGCAGCGAGCACTAACCCTGCCTCACACTGGACATCTCACTCTGTAATCAGTACCTCAGAATCTAACGGAGACCCAGTTACCGTGACTCTCCCGTTACAGTTTCCTGTCCAGGCAGGTTCCCTCCAAGCATCCGTCTTTTACCTGTACCACATTGGCTCCTCTCCCATATGCTGTAATAACCGCCCAATGTTGGAATCACGCATTTAGTGTGGATTTTAAGGCAAAAATCCTGAATTACACTTTAGATTTATAGTAAAAAAAAAAAATAGACTGTTTTCCAGCAACAAGACAAATCATATCAGAAATGTAGACACCTCATGCTTCACGTCTCTTTTGTTTTGGGGGGAAAAAATAAAAAATTTTCCCACAATTTTCCCACCACCAATTAAATTTTTAACAAGTCTTTATCTAGTCAATCATTTAACAGGCAAGGATCTGATTTCCATCTGCAATGTTAAGTAGGAAACTTCTTCCACCTCATTATCTGATGTATTTCGAGACGAGCCCCCAGCTGTTGTGGCAGTTTTGAATGGAATTAGACAGTCAAGTTTTAGGGTTGCTGGTCAGATGCGGGGTTTATTTGTTTTTTGTTTTTTTTAAAGCATTCAAAGGGTTCAGTGTGTCCCCCCCAATGAATCTGTAGTTGTTCTGTGCTCACAGGGTTTTGTTGGTTGCTGATAGTGCTCGTCAAAACAATGACAGAGCCTTTGAGAAGAGACCTTGGTAAACGCTATCAGTACGATGGCATCTGGCCTGCTTGGGCAGTGTGACTAGAACTGACCAGGAGAGATTCTGTAATCACATATCAGTAATAATAATGATAATATAGTAGTAATGATAATACCAATAATAATATAGTTGTAGCATAGTCTTAAAATATACTACTAATAATAATAATAATAATAAGATAGTAATGATAATACCAATAATAATATAGTTGTAGTATAGTCTTAAAATTTACTACTAATAATAATAAAAATAATAAGATAGAAATGACAATACCAATAATAATGATGGTGCTAATATTGATAAAACATTATTTGAAACAATAATAAAAATATAGTAGTAATGATATAACCACTAATAGTGATGATGATAACAATAGAGATAATAAATAGTTGTAATAATAATATAGTAATAATTATATAAATATAGTAGTAATGATAATACCAATAATAATGATTATGATGATTGTAATAATAATATAGTAGTAATAATAGTAATAAAATGAGCAGTAATATAGTGAATAAAAACAAACTCTTGAATTTCATCTGCTTACATTCTTATTAGACACAGATATCTGGACTAATACTCCACATTACAGAGGTTTTGGTTGCTTTTAACACTGGAGAATCATTCAAATGTACAATACACCAACAGTATGACATCAGTCAAGGGAACAGCAAACATCCTTTGACAGGCAGGTAAAGACATCCCTCCAGGTGAAAAGTCTCATTCAATATCAAAGTGTGTGAGCCTCCATCTGTCACAAAGCTTTCCTGCTTCGTGCTCCGACAGTAAAAAAAAAAAAAAAAAGATGTAGGTACATGCTTTTTATTTGGACTACAATCACCAAGCACAGCACAGCTATTACTGCGGAGAAAACACCACCAATGTATCCCAGTGCTCCCAGTCAACCCAGTCCCAGCTGTCTCAGAAGTTTATTTAGTGGGAGGGTTTTTGTCATTGGACTTCAGGCAGGCATCACAGGTCCACTATAATTCATCCGACACTGAAATTGGTCCCACTGTTGTTCGTGCATTTGAAAAACAAGACACTAAAGGACATCCTGTGAGGCGGATGTACATCCTTAGCTTTAAAGACAACATAACAACTACTATATTGCTAACATGTTACAAGGAAACACTGATACTTAATATGCAAAGATTAATTTTCCAGGTGTGGCATGTGTTTGTCTCTGTGTGAGGCCCGAGGCTGCAGCTGCTGGGTGCGTCCGCCATTTGTGTAGGTGCTCCTCAGTTCAACTGGTCCTGACTGATAAGGTTTGTAGATCTGATGTGTGACACATTCCCAGGATGACTCCATGAGGGATGCAGGTTCTTGGCTTCTTGGTATTGGAAGATTCTGGAACAAAAGTGGATAAGACAGCTCTTTAGTTTAATTTTTAACCCTCTGGCCCAAAGATATCATATCTGGGATCTATTTTATGTCAAGACCCATAGCTACGGTGAACATTTGAGACTGGGACAAAAATTCAACCCTGGCATTTTCTGTCCAGACCAAGTTATCAGCGACGCCATAAAGTAGTCATTTTTAAGTGATGCTCAACATGTGGCTCTTTATGTATTAATTTAAATTATTATAAATATTCCCTCACAAAACCTTAAAATGGGGAAACTTTTAACCCCTTTTTACCCATTTCCTTTGGCCATTTTGAAACTTCCTTTGTCCCATTTCAAAAAGTTTGGACACTTTTTTCAGCGTTAATCTACTTTTAGCCAATAAAAATCCCTTTTTTTTCCTATTTTTTGTCCATTTTTGCAGGTTCTTTTTGACACTTCTATCCAATTTTTGTCTTTCCTTAAATTTTTTTAGGCCAATTTTCATCCAAATAAGCAAACTTTTGCCCAAGATATATCACTTCTTTCCTTTGTCTGCTACATTTTGCCTCTTTTTGTTCCACATTTTTGCTCTTTTTCACTATTGTTTGCCACATTTTGCCCATTTAAGTTACCCTTAGCTATTACATACCATCTGGTTCCTCTTTATTTACCCATTTTTTAGGCACTCTTAATTGCTTTTGGCCAATTTTAGTCACTTTTCACTCTTTTCTTGCCACATTTTTACAATTTTTGGATCATTTTGGCCACCTGTTACCATGTCTGCCTCCATTCACTCGTCAAAAAAAAAAAAAAAACGTAATGGACCGGCCCACAATGCCTAGTATGCCAGATGGCCAGTCAACCCCTGTCCTCAGGTCTCAGAGTGAGGTATCAGGAAAACCTCTTTTATTAGACCAAACTGACTCATGTCTCAGCAAAACCTCCATCAAATGAAACGGCCTTAGACTTCAGAATAAAAGTAATCAGACTCGACGGCCTCAGGCTGTAAAACACGACATAGCATTTTATTTTTTGAAGGAACCTGAAGTACACATGAAGCAAGTTGAAAAGCCGTTCTTTCCTCTTTTTTTTTTTTAAAGTTAAGATATATCAACATATTGTTTGCTTAATAAATACATAGTTAAATTAAATATTGATATATCTTAACCTTTAAAAATAAATGGAAAATAACAGCTCTCATTTTACTCTTGTATCTGGAGCAGCACATATTGATGACGTCATGTTTTTCTGATTTCTTCAAAACAGAACGTCATGTTGTGAGTTACGGCATTAGGCTGTTTTATTTGAGACTGTTTAGTCTGATGACTTTTATTTTGAAGTTTGAGGCCGTTTCATCTGACGGCGTTTGGTCTGACAAATGACAGATGTTTTCCTGATCAAAACAGCATGCAGCTCTATTCAAGCATTTTCTTGTAATTCTAATTTCTTCCACAAGATGGCGATGCGCCACTCAGTCATCTTCAACTGCTCCTGCATCGCCACTTCATAGCAAGCCACGACCAAAATCCAATCAATATATCTTTATATTTCAGTTATATAAAATGAAAATTTGAAGAACCAAAGCTGCAGTTTACAATTTTATTTATTTATTTTTTTCCCAAAAGCTGAACAATCACAAAACTCTCTTTGTAGGTCACCATTAATAAATTATCTAGATTACAAATACTTGGAAAACTATCACCAGCCAGAAATAACATCTCCTTCAAAATAAAAGCAGATCCTTTCCTCTTATACCTGCAGAGGAAAAAGTCTGTAACCCACTTTTGGCTTTTGCTCCATTAATTGAGAACATTTGCTTCCATCCGTCCAACCATATTCAGTTTTACAGCTAATTGAAGACATTGCTACTTAAATATATGGCTTGAATACAAAAAAAATAACCTTTATACTCCTGAGTAAAGTAGAAATGTTGACTGAAATGTCTTTATAATTCAGAATAGCAATAACTGGGTGGATATTTGAAGCAGCTCTCTCACCTGGTTATAGGTGGACATCAAACACCCCCTCCTCCACTGACTCGATGTCCTCCTCAGCAATCACTGGGGGAAAAAGTCGAAAAGGCATAAAAATAAT
The DNA here is from genome assembly GCF_900634775.1 of Gouania willdenowi. Classification (NCBI taxonomy): domain Eukaryota; kingdom Metazoa; phylum Chordata; class Actinopteri; order Blenniiformes; family Gobiesocidae; genus Gouania; species Gouania willdenowi. Next base: position 20,567,621 of record NC_041061.1, on the reverse strand, counting down.
AAGGAGCCAATCATTTGCATGACACACAAATGCCAATTTTTATTTTAAGATCAGAAGGAAAAAGAATTGGTGGCCTTCATTATTTATTAATATATATGAATTTGTCTGCAGTATGAGTTCAGCCATCGTAGTGACATCAATCAGAGTCAGACAAGGCGACTGCACTGAGTCATCGGCCTTTCTGCAGAGGCCAATTACATTTCCATTGCAAATGACACTCTATTGTTGGAGCAGATTTTATCATACCAAAATGTCAGAACGATTGAATCTGGAGGACCAAAACCCTCAGTGAATAATGGGATTGGTGCCGGATAAAAAAAGAGTTTTTGCTTTTACCGAACCGTGAGCATATCTTCAGTGAATGCGGATCTTTCCTGACGATACATCTTGTGAAGTCTTAACATCGAGATATATTGTCGCACAATATATCGTACCACTTTTCTTTTTTTTTTAACTTTAATTTTCTCTTTTTAGTAGTACACATGTGAAATGATGTTACAGAACGTTCCTCGACAGCAAGACAGAATATACACAACAATGTAGGAAAAAATGAAAAATAACAAATTTGAATAGTACATTATGATGAAATAAAATAAGGTAAAACCTGTTGGATCCCAGAAAACCTAACAAAGCCGACATGAGACAAATACACAAATAATCTGAAAGTAACGAAACTAATCACTTTGGGGTAAAGAGAACTTGTCTTGGAGATATGAGAATGGCTGTAGAACATCACCACAGAACAGCTGATCAATAACCTTTAGGCCTCTGCCTTCCCATCTCTTAAAGGTTGTGTCCATTGTGGAGGGGGGGAAATCTGGATTTCCGATTATCTACATTGCCCGTGAAAGACCGTCTGTCCCTTTAATTAGTTTCCTCTCGGACTGCCTGCCCAGAAACACTAGGGTGGACAGCGGTGTAGCTGGCAGCGAGTTTTGCTCAATGTTCACTCATCCTGACTCCACGTTATTGTTAACCCAGGCTACCACCGCTGTTAGTTGTGCTGCCCAAAAGTAGGATTTCATACTAGGAAGGCCAAGTCCACCTCTCCTCTTTTCAAGAGTAAGCGTTTTAAGTCTCACTCTTGGTCTCTAATTTTGCCATATGAACCTAGATATAAGTCTGTCCAGCATTGTAAAAGCTGATGTTGGGACCCAGACTGGAAGAGACTGGAACAGGAACAAAAGTCTGGGAAGTAGGTTCATTTTAACAGCTTCCACTCTACCCAGAAGAGATAACGGGAGCACATCCCATCTTGCCAGTTATTTTCTAAAAGTTTCAAATATTTTTTCGTAATTAGCCTTGTATAATTGAGGTACATGGGGAGTGAGTTTGATTCCTAAGTATTTAAACCCCTGTTTGGTTCTGCGAAAAGACACTGTGTCACTCAGCTAATCAGGCCACGCCCCTGACACCATCAATGCCTCTGATTTGTTAGGGTTAACTTTATAGCCAGACACCACGCTATATTCATTAAGGTTTTTTAAGAGAGCAGGGATTGAGTGAATGGGATTTTCAATGAACAACAATATGTCATCAGCATATAGGGCTATTTTATGTTGGTTTCCGCTCTCATCTCTTATTCCTTCTATAAGGTGGTTCCTCCTGATCAGTTCTGCAAGGGGCTGCTAAGAGCAAAAAGGGCGGGTGAAAGTGCATCCCCATCTTGTCCCCCGTCCCACCTCAAAAAATTCGGAACATTGCCCGTTGACCCTGACTCTTGACCGTGGATTCTTGTAGAACACTCCAATCCAGTTCAAAAAAGTTTCATTAAACCACATACGAGCTAACGTTTGCTCCAGAAATGTCCAGTCTAATCTATCAAAAGCCTTCTCAGCATCTAAGCTGAGAAGCATTGATGGAGTCTGTCTATTAGAGGCAATAAATTGTAGATTTAGAGCTTGTTTAACATTATTAGTGCCTTGCCGTCCGGTAATGAACCCTGTTTGATCCGAATTAACTAATTTCCGAATGTGTGTTTGCCAATATAGAGGTCAATATTTTCAGATCCTGACAAAGCAAACTTATAGGCCAATATCCCATACATTGAGTGGGATCTTTCCATCTTTGTGTATAACGGAGATAATTGCTTCTGACCAGGTTTTTGGGGGGTCCCTGCCATCTAGTGCGTAGTTGTATACCTGGCATAAAATTGGGGCTAACTCGTTACCTAAAACTTTGTAGTATTCTCCAGAGTATCCATCAACACCTGGAGATTTGCTGTTCTTTAACTTACTGATACTATCTGTTACTTCCTGTATTGTTATAGGGGAGCTCAACCTCTCAGCCTCATCCTGTGTCAATCTATTCAGTTGGACCAAATTCAAAATTAGTTATTTTCTCCTTCTTCCCTATTCATTATTGACTTTGATAAAGTTTTTTACAATATATAGCAAACACCTCTGCTATTTCTTTTGATTGGGAAGTGATTCCACCTGTGTCAGGATGTTTAATTTTAGGCACCACCCGGCTAGATTGAGCCTTCCTTAACTGAAACGCTAATAATCTACTTGCTTTATTACCCATTTCATAATATTTTCTTTTCACAAACCGGAGCATTCCCTCAGCTTTATACATGAGTAGATCGTCTAATTTTTGACGCTCCCGTTTTAGTAATTCTAATACATCCCTTCTTCTCGATATTTTGTGTTCCTTTTCAAACCTCACAATTTCTGTCTCCATAGCAAGTGCCCTGGCTTCCCTTTGCTTTTTTAATCTCGAAGTAATTTGGATTATATGTCCCCTCATAACAGTTTTGGCTCCATCCCATGAAGTAGACAGGCTAACCTCCCCATTATCATTTATATCATGTATTCTTTTAGTCTGTCACGTAGTTCCTGCTGGATTAGGGGATCGTTTAATATTGAGACATTAAGTCTCCAGTATTTGAATTGTTGTTCTTGACCCAACTTTATTTTAATCTTAATAGGGCCAAGATCTGACAAGGTTATGGGTTCTATATTAGATCAGCCTTTGAAACCAGAACCATATCTAGTCTGGAGTAAGTCCCATGAACCTGTGACCTGTACGTATCGTCTCTGCCTCTGGGGTGATGATGTCTCCACACATCAATCAATCCCAATGTATTCATCATTCCCGCAACAGCAACTGATTTACGAGTTTGAGGTCTCTTTTCAGTGGGTAGTCGGTCTACTTTCGAGTTCAGTACACAGTTGATTCCCTCCCCTTCCTCTGCCAGTCTGGATGCCATTTTCTTGAAAAAAAGTGGACAGTCCTCATTTGGTGCACACAAGTTACAGAATGTAAATCTATTCTCCCCGATAGTACCTACCACCATGATGTATCTGCCTTCTTTGTCTTCCAGTACCCTTTCACAGTTAAAGAAAAGACTCCTACTTATCAAAATCGCAACCCCTCTTTTGCTCCATTTTTCATGACACGCTGTATATTTGCTCCACCCAGCCTCTCCTTAATTTCAAATGTTCCACCTCCGACAAATGTGTCTCTTGCAACATTGCAATTGAACAGTGCAAAGCTTTAAGTTGGTTGAGTATTTTCTCCCTCTTGATGGGACTTCCCAGACTCTTTATATTGTAACGAACCACAGTTAAACCATCCATGTACTGATTTTAATCCTTACTGTCATAACACTTTGTATTCAGATTATAAGTGTCATATGCACCATCAATTGTTATAAAAATCCTATCTGCTGTCAAGGAGGTAACGTGCAACAAAACAGAAACAAAGAACAATTTAGAAAAAAGAACTTCAGAAAACAACCCGGCTTCCAAGTCCTCAACTGGTCTATCTTTGGTAGAGACCAGCTCCTGTATGAAACTGGGCGGAGGGTGGCGGAATCCCTGCGGGATAATGTCACATTGTGTAGCAGTCCCACTTTGTTGGGTAAACTGCTGCGGGCAAATGATGGCTGAGTGTAGATCACTCGAATTATTCATTGCAGCTGCAACCACAACCCAAAATGACTTAATGATGCTCTAGTTACATTCTAAACTCGGCACAATATTTGGCATTAAATAAAATGTCAAATACAGAAAATAAAATATAATAATTAAAAATACAAAATGAATAAAATAATGTTTAATATATAATAATGAAAATAAAATGTTTTGCTGATTTTTTTTTTATTTAAATTTTTTTTTTTTTATAAAAACAGAATAATGAATATAAGGATTAAAATAAAGTATCTAACAAAAACAAATAATAATAATTTTATACATAAAATAGAGATTGCAAATAAAATTATCAAAATAATAAAAAGATACCTACATAAAATAAAGACTAATTATGCAAATATAATAGAAATAAACATGAATAATAATATAAATAGAAAAAATAAAAAAGTATTGTATTAAAAAAGTAAAGAAAACAAATCAAAAATATACTAAAAACAAAAGTTTTCCAAATTACAGGTACATGTGTGTGTTGAACCGGTGACAGGGAGAGAAAGAGAGAGGGGGTTGATCACTTCTTTTCCTTCTTGCTCTGCTTTAACGGTTTAAAAAAATCAACTTACGGATATACTAAAGGATGAGTTCACTAAGAATGTGTTATGATCAGTAGTTATTGTGGTTTTCAAGGAGTTAACCGCTGTTTTAAAATTGAGGAAGTTGTCTCCGCTGCAGCCGTCTGCACTGTAGCGGGAGGGAGGGGCTGCAGCTCCACTCTACAGACAGTGAAGGACGAGGGATTTGTTGCTTGAAGTTGCTTAAAAAGTTCAGATTTTTCAACTTTGAGCAGCAAGGTCGCACTCGACCTTGTCACTCAAATTACACAAGTCGCGTCGCTTGAGGGAGATAACTTGAGGTTGCGTCATTTACATTGATTTTAATGTAATCGAGTCGCTTCAGTCACTTCAGTTGCGTTTGGTGTGAACTTGGAAGACTTGGAAGAAAGCTAGCATGGGCAAGACTTTCAAAACAAGAGCACTCAGAGAGCGCAAACCTACGCCAAGAGCCGAATGTCCTCCTCTTTGCCAGATATTGGCAGTTATCGGGATCAATGATCCTGATCATGGTACTTTTATCGTTCACAATGAAAACATTTCAATCCCCATTCATAGGGATTAAGTAGGTCCAAAAGCATGGGTACCCCCATTTTTTTTTAAAAATCGAGATAAAATGCGCAATCCGGATGCGGTCCTGATGAAACTCGGTCGGGTAATTGAGAAACCAACCTGACATAACTGAGTCAAATTTCATAAAGATGGGTCAATTAAAAACTGAGATAAGAATTTGGGAAATTTCTCCAATCATGAAGGATAGAGATTATTCAGAATCGGTATATTGATCGAGATCCCCTCCAAAATATAATGGAATATTCCATGACTTAATGTCTATCTTTGGTTAAGATTTTATCCAAATCGTTTTGACATGATCCTGCTAACAGATAAACAAACACCGGTGTAAATATTTTGCGGAGGCAATAATAGCTTGTAGAGAAATGAATGTAGACATTCTTAAAGATTACTGAAATAAATGCATTCGATCTTTCATTTGAAAGGATAGAAACCTTCTTGCATTGAGATACCAACTTTCTGATCATCTGAAGGCAAGGGTTGATGACCTTTCCAATAGTTTTTTTTATGCAAATGTGTGAATTTGCAAAAAGAAACCCCATAATAAAGTAATCCCATGAGTTGTTATAGCTTCTCATTGAGAAATGTCTTCCAAGCCATTCATGAAAGGGTCCCACCTGAGTTCTGCAGGCTGACTGGAGAGTTGGCGGGTGGTGGGAAGCTGTAGGATCTGGCCTGCAGAGCTGGTGGCGTCTCATGGCTGATACTCTTGGTTCTCTTCCGACACTCCACAGCCAGACGGCCTCGGCACGCCTTGTGACAGTTGACTCCACAAGCTGTAGTCGGAGTAGCATTCGAGGAGAAGGAGGATGGTGGCAGGGAGAGGTTTCGGGACCGAAGGAGTGGACGAGAGCGTCGGAGGGAAGGGAGAGAGAATCGGCGAGAGAGGGAGCAGGATGGAGAGGGGAGAGGGTCAGACAGAGGAATGGGTGCAAACAGAAACATGGGCAAAAAGGGACGAGCATTTGGTAGTTTGCTTCTACATGCCATGCGGACACAGGAACACTGGCACACACACACGGTAAGGCTGAGGGCGCCTGACAAGCACTCTGTCAGCAGAGGAGAGTCTGAGAGAGGAGTGATGGGTCATCCACCACTCATTGGACTTAAACCAGACCATTAAACATTACCTGGTAAAATCACCAAGCATTCAAAATATTGTTTATGTTAAATTTTGTAAACACTGTACTAAAAAAAATACTTTTGCATGGTGGGCACACGTCATACTCAACCGCCCCATGATGCATTGCGAGCAGAATGTATCCTGGGACCGGCTTCAAGCTTAAAAGTCAAACATGCCCTTTTCAAAACTTGTCTGCCATTAGTTTTTTAACACTTTTGTAAGTATGGCTTTTGTTTTGAAGTTAACCGGAAGTTTAGTCAGTAGCACAATGGCGGGCCTCCGAAAATCTCCAAAATGTCGGCATGAAATGTGTTTCCGTGAGTTTTATGGATCAAATGGCCACATGTTGATATTGTACTTGGTCACTTTCTCACTTAAAATGCTTTCAGAACTTTTAAAGGTGGCGAATCAACGGAGATATTTAGCTTCAGTGTGCTTCAGGTTTTTGTCGTTGGAGGTTCGAAATGCATCTTGACAAACTTGGAAGTATACTTCAGTGAGAATCAAATTCATCCGAACCATACTTAAAGTATATAGTAGACAGTACAAATTCATTGAGTTTGTAGTGTGTTGTACAGAGTATGCCAAATGTCAGAGCCATTTAGAGAGAGAGTTGTGACAACTCCGTTCACTCCAATGGTCTTCTTTTTTTTTTTTTTTAAAGAAATGGCGGTTCATGGAGCCTCACAATAGTTTCCAGAAGTGAGCAAGTTGACTATTGCACCGCAATGAAGCTATAGTGGAGTAAACACTTTGTGATATACTTTTGAATGGTAAGACGTTTAAATATTCATATTGGATATTATTTTATTATTATCAGCATATTTAAACCCATTAACATGTGCATTGAAGCATGTTAGTGGATTATTATATTAGATATATATTATCATTATATACACATCCATATGACGGTGTACTGTATAAATATTGTAAATTAATGCAGTTATTGACGACAAATTACCAAAAATTCCAGTTATGTCTCTTGGAATTAATGGATTTGAAACTTCAGAGGAACTACCTGAGTCTATAAGAATCACGTGACGGTCGAGCATTTTGAACTTCCGTTGTCACAACTCTCTCTCTAAACGGCTCTGGGAAATGTTCCATGTAGCTTCACTAATTGACTAAGCCAGTCACCTGTGTGCATGACCGCAGCCGTTAGCATTTAAAGGCAGATTTCAAACAGCTGTCAAAAATTCTGTTTTTAGAGAAAATATCCAAAAATACACAAATTTCACCAACACAGCATGGATATGTTGGTAATTTGTTTTTAACAATGATTTATTGTCTCCGTAAGTGGAAAAACTGATGTTTACGAATCCTATTTTTGCATTGACTCCAACTGAGTAAAGTTCAGTTTTTTCGATAGAATTTGGATTATATTCTAAACATCATCTACAATGACTGCAAAATTTTGCCTTTTTTAAATGAACATTGGAAAATGTATTCTGCAAGAAATTGCAAACATATGTTTACATTACAGTTTACAGTCAAACACTTTGATGCACTGAAGGCTCAATTGTCTTTTGATAAATCAAAAAAATATGTCAATTCTTTGTGTAGAACAGTCTGAAGATGAGTTGTAGGAAAACAACTGTGAAAGGAGATGAAACAGTTTTTTAAACAAAATGAAACAGGTAGGGTTGATTTGTTTTTTGTAATTTTCTAAATGTTGAACTTTAGATGCTTGCTATAGCGCCACATTTAGGACGATTGGCCTGGATTTGCAGCTGAGGCAATCTAGCATGTGACTGGATCTTTGTGCAAAATTTGGTGGTTGTTCGCACATGAAAAATAGAATTTCCTCAGAAGAACAATACGCAGCATAACAATAGGTTTCTGTGCCCCTAGTTATTGCAGGTAACATTTATTACACTGTACAGAATTTAAGGAATTTGAAAAATTTGAAGGCCATTTTTACATAGTTTTAAAAGGTTTAGGCTGGGAATCATTAGCTGTATTTGGTAGGCTAGCGCTAGTTATTTTTATGGAAAGGAAAAAGAAATCAAACTTGCTTTCGGTGAATACACACTATCCAGTTTACATCTAATACGTAAGAAGTTTGTAATTCAGCTGGTGGTAAATAGAGTGAAGAACTTACGACCCAGCCACATTAGCTCAATCGTATCGATTCGACAGCTAGCAACTTTAGCCTAATAGCATTTTGCCGGAGATAAATCTATTCAAATGCTGAGAAAGCTACCTAATGCAAGGATTTTTACCTGCACACATTTAGCTCTCACACTGCGTTGGGTGATTTGTTTTAATGATGTTCCTGTTGATCTATCTCTATCTCTGTGAGTTAGGGCTTACAGCGCTAATGGGAATGAATTGCTAAAGGACTCTCATTGACTTCCACTGTGCTAATTAATGGAGTGAACCAGAACCCTCTCAAACATCCAGTCAGACTAGATCAGTGATCTCGCCTGAGTTGAAGCGGATATAAAAGGTGCAACAACTGCTACAACTGTGTGTCATGCTAGTCCTCTTTTAACGTTTTCACATTATACTTTGGTATCCCAGTCAAAGGCATCCCACCACAATGTTACAGCTATGTATGTTGCATTTCTTCAATCAGTCATCTTTAGTTCTTTTCAACACACAAAGTGCAGGTCACAGTGAAGGTTACAGCTAGCAGTCTCAAAGCGAATTAGTCTGGTTGCTATGCAACACCAATCAGTTAATGACAACCTGTAAGCAGCTGAATGAAGCTGCCAGGGAGCTTGACTGAATAAAAAGCAGTGAAAACAATAAAAGCCATTCAAACCCAAGTGTTTTGTATGTTGTGTAACTATCAACAGAATATTTTTCTTGTTATGCAATTTGTTTTTCCTTAAAGTAGGATAATCACCGAGTTCACACATTAAATATTTCCAATAATTATATTTCTGACTGTAATATTTTGAGAATGCGTAACACAAGTCATGGCATTTTTTATTCTTAAAATTTTATTTTGTATGGTTTTCTGTCGCAGTTAAATTGGGTTAATATTAGTTGTCGACTGCAAACTTCAGAGGGACACTTCTAAAACACAATAGCTCAATTGGTCATTACTAGTCTCCTGCATACAGTAAATAGTACTTGTACATTTGTTAGTAAGAATATCCTCTTTTGCAAATATATGATATAATTATTCTAGACACATATGATTTAAAGCAGTGATTCTCAAACTTTTTTGGTTCAAGTACCCCCTTTCTCTTTATTTCTTAATCTTAGCACCCCCTTTGTCCGACTACCACATTTTGCTTAAACTATTTAAAAACAACTATTGAGCATAAAGGGGAAATTAATGAGTGATAGCACACATTTTAAAGAATCTCATTTTGTAAATAAGTGGAAAGGAACACTATTTAGTGCAGTGGTTCCCAACCTTTTTTGGACCGTGACCCCATTTTGATATCAAGAATTTCACCCCACAAGACATTTTTTTTCTAGAATTAGTTTTTCATCATGTTACTGCATTTTAGTTTAACATATAACTTATATTTCACAAAGTTAAAATGTAGGAATACAGTCGTTTACGATTTTGTGTTTTAATTAAAAAAAATTCAAAAATCTATTTTAATTTTTCAGAAATTTCAGACCCCAAGGTTGAAAAACACTGATTTAGTGGCTCCAGAATAGATTTTTTTCTATAGTTTTTACCAAGTGGAACCAAGACTGACACTTTTTGTTAATTTTCCACTCTCTCTCTCAAGTACCCCCTGTAGTGGCATCGCGTACCCCCATTTGAGAAACACCGATTCAAACAATTGGCACTAATTTATCAAACCTTTGCAATGCACAATAACACTCAGGGGTCTCCTCTGCAGAAGCTGTGAACAGTCACGCCTTGAAGTTTTTGCTCGACATCTGGATAGAGGCATATGCAGCGTGAGTTATTTAGAGATGGTACCGCCTGCAGATTATCTCCACTTACTTTACGGTGGAAGCACAGAACACCAGCCGTGGGTACTCTGAGGGAATGGAGTTTTTATGAAGCTAATGATCTGTATGAGCGGCTGGGAGGCACTAAAGGTTGGTGGCCTTTGTCAATCAAACCACCTTCTTTAAACACTAGCCCATTTGAAAGCCTAAAAAGACTAATTTAAAGTGCGGAGTGCTAGCTCATTTATTATCTCTGAGTGAACAGTATTAGAGATGCTCTGTTGGCTACAGCACTTTAAATAAACTTTAAAGTGTTTGTGAGTGGATGGGAATCAATTAAATGCAGAGAATTATTTATTTCTTTGAACGGACCCATGTGTGCAGCAGACGGTGGAGAAAATGAAGGGATCGTACCTTTGCACTTGTAGCCCTGCTTGTAGAAGCCCCAAATCTGCAAGTGGAAAGAGACAGAAATGTAAGGTTGTTGTTAACAATGGTTTGATTTCCTGTTGTATGGAAAGCCTTTAAGCATTGTTAGCAAAGCTCTACTAGCGCTCAACATTTGGAGTACGTTCAATTTTATTAGTGCGCGAGTACACTTTTTTAGTACTGCTTTACGGCAGCCCAATACAAACTAATGCTAGATTATGATGTTATGGCAATTTTTATATTCATCATCATATCGTCAAATGTATGTTCATGTGTACAATTTGTCATGTTTTAATACATGATGACTCCATTACTCTTTGCACTTTTGAACAGCTGAATCATGTTAGATTAAACAGTACAGATCGTATTGTACTCAGTGCAACACAGAGTCTCTGCTGAAGGCCAAAACTCAAACTCACATGCAGATATACACGAACGCACACACTATCAAGGATAGATAAGAGTGGTGCCCAATCTTCCTCATAATATACACGTCTTCATCATCCTCAAATATTTCCACTGTTGGGCATCTGACTCCCCCCTTCTCCTTACCTCAGGGTGGAACTTCTTATGTTATCTGTATAAAAGCTTAAGCTGTGAAACTGTTAGTTAGAGCGGGTCTCTGTCTTCGGATCGCCTGGCCGGGCGGTCACTAATTTTGTCCATCTTTGTACTCTTTTTTACTTAGTTTTATAATAAACCTTTTTTATAAAATCATCAATGCCTCGCCGGGACTCCATCACTCAACCAGAGCAATAAATCATGTCTCCAAATGAGGTCAACCACAAACTTGCCGTGACAATGACCACACAGTTATCTACAAATTCACCTTTCTCAAACTTATATCGTGACGTAGCCAGCAAAAAAAAGGCAGAGAAGACCTTTGTCCGAGGAACAGAGCAACTCCATGCAGTGACAACTCAGCAGCAACACACAGCAATGACACACACTGTCGTTGCGACAACAGGCACGCACACATACTCGCAACCCAGCGCTCCATCAGGCAGCACACAAACAAATATCCATCCATCCATCCATCCATCCATCCATCCATCCATTTTCAGACCCGCTTTGTCAGCACACAAACAAACATATCCACACTCCCTTCCGTATTACTCCCACATCATTCATTTATTTTACTTGTCTCTCTTCATCATACTGTTCACATGGTCACATTTCCATGTCAGACATATGTATATGTGTGAAAGCACCCTTAGTGTCACTGTTGTATTAGGATTTTTCAGTGATTGGTTGCTACAGTCTTGGGAGAACAAAGGTGCACATGTAGCTGTGGGGCAGGCGGAGGGGGGTGCAGAGTTTTTACGACAGTGACATAACCAAAAGGGACCTTTAGGGGGAGCGCTAAGCGCAAGTTACTTAGTTCTGCTTTAAGGGTATATTGCTCAATAGAAATTTCATCAAAACGGAGCTAAAGCCACAAGCTCTCTTAATATATATAACGAATGTCCGCCATGTTTTCCCTTTCTCAAAGGGTGCTGGCAGGTAGTCACATGACCTGATGTACAGTATGTCCCAAAGAAAACACTGGGCAAATGACACATAGTATATCTACACCCGAACAGGCGTATGAGTAGGATGTCTATGCATTGCGCAGTGGTAAAGCATGGTCATTCTACGCTTTGGAGTGAGACTGGGTTATGTACCGACAGCTCCCTTGCTATAAACTCAACTGCTCTCATTCTCTGCAGTACTTTGTAATCACATTGTGTCGCCTGCTCTGTTCTTCTTTCAAAATGAAAATAAAAAAAAGGTGGCTGGTGATGAACTGTGAGGGGACACTTGTTGGAGAGATAAGAGGTTAGCAGGACAGAGGTGATGTGGGGGAGCGAGATCAAGCGAGACCCGGGCAGCACACAGGCAGCTGGGGAGGGGACAATGACATGAAAGAGGCGAGATAAAGATCACTAGCACATCTGAAGAGGCAGAAAATATCCTGACCTCTGCACACGCGCGCACACTCACTGATAGAGACACAGCCTTAGGTTCTACAACAAAGAGAGAGAGCGCAGCACCTAAACGCAACTACCATCACATCCCTGCCTACACTGACTGACCTTTAACGCCCTCAGAGACTGGAAGGCACAATGCACCACAATGGAATTCTAACAGTGCTATAGGAGCCACATGATATGCTGAAGCCAGCTCATGACTCACATTAATTCAACTCTATTCATTAAGCGCAAATACAACAAGTCATCTCAAGGACTACTTATCACAAACTATAAAGTTATGTTTGAATGGAAAACATGCACTGGAGTATTTGAATATTTATTCTTGGCATGAATCCAATAGTCAGCTGAAAACCCAAACTCCGATTTGGTTGGCTAGCAGTGGGCACTCTTTCCTCGGGGATGAGTTTGATTTTGTCGCGCTGACTGCTATGTCTTACACTTTCTCATTTTGTGTCCTTTTGTTGTCGTTATGTATAATGTTTGTTATTTTTGTTTATTTTGCCGCACGCTTTGTGTATTTATTTGTAATTTTGTAGGTTTTTTGGAGGCATTTTGTATATTTTGATTGCTTTGTCATTTTTAATTGTTTTGTGAGTAATGTTTCTTTTATTGTTTTATTGTTGTTTTCATAGTCATACTTTTGTGTATTTTTTTTGCTGTTTTGAGTATTTTCATTTTGTACGTTTATATCGGGGGCCACATAATTAGACCAGTTCCCTAAATCTGTACTATTTCATTATCATACTGTATAAAAGTTAATCGAAAAGGTTTTTCAAAATTTTGCATTTTTGTAATGTTTGCAGTCAAAATTGTCAATAACTGTTTTTGCTAACCAGCGTCAGTTAGCTGGTTAGCACAAACCAACAATCATGAAAAGTTTTTTTTTTTTTGGTTACAAATTTGTTTATTTCTGTTACCAACATTCCTGAAGAGGATTTGAAATCAATATTCAAAAATATTAATAATTTTTCTCTTGCGAGCGAAGTCAACTTACAAAGCCTGCGCAGTGCTCGCAGAATGTGGGCTTCACGTAGGTGGCCTCAGTGAAAGTGTGGATAAAACCCATCTTGCAGTTTAACAGAGAGCTGGCTTGTATGAAGTAGTCGATCATCTCTTCTCTGCTGATCTTTCCATCTCTGTGAATGGCATCAATAATATATTAGCTTCACGTAACATGATTTGTCAATGGACAAATTGATTTATGGGAGCTCACTGATTCTTGTCTAGTTCTCCAAACTTGCTAAGGTAAGGAAAATTGTTCCTGATGGCTTCAAATTCATCCCTGGAGATGTGGCCGTCTCCGTCGGTGTCGAAGTTCTTGAATACCGACTATAAGCACAAAAAAGAAATAAAATAAATGGTCTAAACTATGTTCATAGAGGAATAGACAAGGTCAGCAACAATCAAAAGTCCACACAGTAAGAAATGTTTTCAATATTGAAGTATTTTTCATTGCAATCAGTGCAAAAAGATTGAGTAAACAATCAATATTATTAATAGTAATCATTAATCAAGGTTTTTGCTGTCATTTTTTGTCAATGAAGATTAATCCCATAAATCAGACAAGACCAAGATGTCCTGAACCAAAACGTTTCGGGGTGTAAACAAGTTTGGTGACGTCCAAGAACTGTTATTATCCATCTAATATTGGTTGCCAGGGCGACAACTAAAGTATATTTAGTTTTACCCAAATTACCGGTACTTCTTTCCTGAGATTAAACATCTCATATTAGCTTTAATTTCAAGACAGCCATAATGGTTTTCCTTCATTTCCTCTCATGTGCTATTATAAGCTTCACAGTGACATAATGTCGAATGTTCTAGTTTAAGAAAGGTTTCAGAGTTCTTGTCAATTAGTGAAGGAGGGATTAGAGTAAAACCATCATGCTAAGTCACCTCCACCATCTTCTCTATGTGCTTCTTGATGATTGTGGGGTCCGCGTTGGGCTTTACCGACACCGCCCACTCATCGATCATAGTAGGCTTGGGGTCAAGTGCAGGACCAGGACTGGAGTTTTGCTTCAAAAGAAGTGAAGTCAGAGATCAATATTAACCAAGACAAGACGGTTGATGTGTCAGAGAGTAGTAATGCTCACTGTTGGCTTGCGTGGCTCCCTCAGTAGAGACATCTGGTAGATCTCTTCCTCTGTGTGATACTGGTCCAGAGACACCTGAACAAGAAAATATCTTTACAAAGGCATCTGTAAAGGTCATATATACAGTATGTACATCCAAAGAACAAAAATAAGTGTTAAGGAAAATCATTAATTACCAGAACTGGGGATGCAAATATTGTCCAAAACAAAATGTCCAACCTTGACTTGAATGTTACCTATTTTTAGCTCATAATGTACTGTATATCTTGATGGAAATCACACAAGTCAGTTGTTCCCAAACTTTTCACAGTCCTGTACCCCTTCAGACCTTTAACCTGAAGCCATGTACCCACTGTCCTGCACACTTAAAAACACAATGTAGCCCTGCAGTGAATTTTGTCCCTATCCTTTTGAAAACATCTTATTCAAGATTGTGAGGTTGAGAGGAAGCACCAATCTGTTTGAATTTCATATTTGCGCTTTTTTGATGAGATTGTTTCTCTGTCTGAGGCTGCATGAGTGGGATCTGCATGTGTAATTTGTGGAAATGCATGGAGGCTCCTGACTACTGGTCCACTTATATTTGTTTCCGATGTTAACGCACTGTTTTTTTTTTAAATTTCTATTCACATACCCTATATGACCCCACTTTGTGAACCTAGTACATACGTTAAGCCTACTTTCAATATGATGTCCCGCTGCATGTATTTCGCAAATATACATAATCTGTGCTAAAATAAGAATACTTATTTCACTTTAGTAAGGTCCTAAAGTATGTCCAGAGAAATCACATTTTCTGAACTCAATGCTGCAGTAGAAGATTCTCTTTCCCTCTATAATTCCACCACTATAGTAGCAGGTGAGAGCCTGTTCCCGCCTGTTAACACGTTAAAACTAGCTGCCACACATAATCACCCTCTACATCCACTGTTGGCCTCAAATTGCTTTCCACAGAGCTATTCTCTCACTGCTTAATTGGGTTTCCTGCCTGTTATCGCGTTGAAGTGTGGAATGTGGAAAAAATAAAGAGCTTTATTCTTGTTTGGATCCTTCATTCTCTGGTGCTCAACTAAATAGACATTGTAGGTTAAAGTTGAAAAAAAAAAAAAGGCCGGATTTACGATATATTCAGTTTATTACTATCTTTTGATAGTTCATCATTGTCATATGGAATGGAAAATAGGAAAAGTAATCAAGTAAAAGCTGTAAATAGATTATGCTAGTTCCTTTTTTAATATATACAGTATATCTATATATTGATGGAGTTATTAACTCAGCAAGCTATTGTAAATCCACCCTGAGGGACCTCGACATGAGATAATAAAGAATTGACTCCATCCAATCTTCCACCGGTGAAAAACAGGGGAAATGTTTGCAACACCAATTTCGACACAAAACTAACTTGCACAAAACAAGGAAATTGATCCCTCAAAGTAGTTTAAAGTTTTTTGACCTTTTTTGTCAAAACTAAAGAAACATGCCACTATTTAGCTGTTTATCATTCGTTCCTGATGTTACTGCCGAGTGAGGTCACGGTATATAACTAGTAAGTCAATTAGCATATTTGCTGGGTCATTGGGTAGCGGCAGTTGCTAATAATAGGCCCGCAGTTGTTCTTTTAATAATGAGTTAAAAATATTAAGTTTATTAAGAATGATGATCAAAATATTATCCCATTAGGAGTTCAAAATGTGTTTTTTTTTACATATGAAGTTTAACTTTTGCTTCTAAAAGTTCACATTAGCTGTTATCATGGCATGAAACAAATATAAAGCAATGTTAGGACTTATTTGCTGTCTCTAAAGAGTGAATATAAATGTATTTGGGCATGAGGTAGTGTTGTTGATTGATCCAAGCTCAACTCTTGACATTTTAGTCAAAGTATTTAAATGTGGTGCATTTTGTTGGTAAGAGTGACTGCCCTCTATGGTTTGAAACCCGGATATTACAATAAATTTTGCTATTGGTTGAGAATGGCGCTTTGTGATGTTTTGATGGCTTCTTACATCACAAACCACCACATTTGGCTCCGCCCCTTTTATAGAAGACCAACACATATCGACTGCAATCTGTGGCGAATAGGTTGGATTGAGAGAATAGCAAACAGTGAGTATTGCGTAGCTAGTTAGCATAGCATAGACTATGCTGTTGGAGAGCGACTGGGCGTGTTTTAACTGCTCCATGAGCCACGCCCATAATCAACGAGTCTTTTGAATTTCCAGCCAAAACCTCAGGGTTTAGTACGCTTTAAGTAAAATAATTCAGACATTCTTTAAAAACTCACTGTCAGCAGGTTGAGCAGATCCGTGTTGGCGTCAATATTGGGTGGTGTGGTCTGAATAAGCGCCAGCTCCTGGAGGATGGCATACAGCTGCTGGGTTTTGGCCAAGTTCACCAGCGTCTTCTCTTTATCCACCCAATCCGACAGCGCGACGTGCACCGCTATCAGGTCTTTCAGGTGAACGCCAAGAATTGGGAATCGGAAACCCAAGCATTCGGAGAAACGTTTACGGTACTGACTGTAGTTCCCACATGAGGTCACCAGCTCAATTAAGTTGTTAAAAGTCTGGAGGCAAAGAAAGGGAGTGGGATGAGAATTATTTATGGGTCGGAATGTAAAGGAAGGAAAAAGATAAGTTTGCAAAGGAGTGGAACATTTCCGGTTAATTTCAACAAGAATTTAAGGCTGGGAATTTTGCGAATATTCTTTCCATTGGAATTATCAATGGGATATAACCAGCAATTAGGAGTAATTTAAAATAACTATCATATCCAAACATAAATATTAACATCCATGCAAAATAATCAAATAAAAAACATTACATTTCAATTAGGGTTGCGAAATTCTAAGAATTTTCAAAAGTTGGATAGTTTCCATGGCAATTATTCAGACAAAATAGCATATTTACAAAAGTGAAGGTTAAGTTACTGTGGAAATTTACCGGAACTTTTCTGCCTCTTTGCAACCCTAATATCAAAAAGATTAATAACTATTGTAATGACTCTTGAGCTTTGAACTTACTCATTAGAAGAACATGTACATTTATTAAAATTCAACTATTTTCACCAAAAATATATTTAATTTGTATATTTAGTTTGTATATGTAATTTGTAGTACGTTTGTTTCACCAAACTGACTTATCGTTACCTTCATTAACCAGTATTATCCTCCTGCCACTAGGGGATCCATGTCTACCTTCCAACACAGCGATTGAACTCATTTAACATGTCTAAAATGAGCAACTTGTATGACAAAATTAGTTCAGATTTTTTTTCTCTTTAACGTCAATGTGAAGTAGTTATAATTTGATCAAAATGTCAATCGATCTAGTCATATTGCCAAAGTTTGAATTTACTCTGAGTCTACTTTCCATCAATGAAAAAAAATACTCGACATAATTAATACTCATAGTTTTTCCAACTATTTTTAATGGAAACACCATTGAATGATCTTAAAAAGCAGATAAATTGTGCCCGAAGTTTCATTATTGTATTGTTCAAATGGTGACTAGCATGTAGCATAGCTTTGGGTAGCTCAACCCTGAACTAAACAGTGGGGCTTTACTTTAAAGCTGACATTAATTATAATCATAGTGTCCCTTTTAAAGTGTGGGGTGATGTTCCATTACATGTACAGTACCTGCAGTTTATTAAATACAAAATTAGCACAGCAAGTTTAAAATAGTGATTAGCATGTAGCATAGCTTTGGGGCGCTAAACCCAGACCTAAATAGTGCTGCTTTACTTTAAAGCTGACATTAATTATATTTATATTGTTCCTTTTAAAGTGTGGGGTTATGTTCCAACACACAGACCTGCAGTTTATTAAATACAAAATTAGCACAGTAAGCACTAAGTTCAAAATAGTGATTAGCATGTAGCATAGCTTTGGATAGCTAAACCCCGACGGTGGTGCTTTACTTTAAAGTTGACATTAAATATAATCAAACTGTTCTTTTAAGTGTGGGTTTATGTTCAATACACATACCTGCAGTTTAATAAATAAAAAAATAGCACAGTATGGGGTTCATTTTAAAATAGTGATTAGCATGTAGCATAGCTTTGCATAGCTAAACCCTGACCTAAACAGCGGTGCTTTACTTTCAATTTGAAATTAATTATAATCATACTGTCCCTTTTAAAGTGTGGGATGATGTTCCAATACACGTACCTGCAGTTTATTAAATAAAAAAATAGCACAGTAAGCTTTAGTTTTCTAAGTTTTAAACACTGTATAGCTACTTCCTGCATTTGTAAAATGTAGCTTTATGGCTTTGTGGTTTGATTGAAGTTTGAAATCATTTGGTGTGGGAGTGACGAGCAAAGAGACAAAGCTTTGGAGTTCAGACAGATTTGGATCATTTAATGAAGTCTACCTAATTCTAGCGAGCTAAGCCCATCGACTAACGTCACATTGATTTTGTCTGGCTGTGTTTGCACCTTGTTGGTCTCTGCACTGATGTGCGTCTGTGTGTCTTTGAGACGAGAGATGGAGCTGTTGCTCAGGCCGCCCACCACCGCCATTAACGTGTTGAAGTTCTGCAACTGAAGCAGCTTCTGTCAATGCAGAGGAGAAGAAATAATAGGCGTGACGGTGAGACATATGGTGGTAGTTTATGAGTCAACCAAGGCCTAAAGCAGAAGAAGAAGCAGCAGCAGGTGTTTTTTGTTTGTGCAAAGTCTTGGTTCATATCCAAGAGCTTCATTTGAGTATTGCAAGGCTCAGTGTTGGGAGAAATGCATTACAAAAATAACATGTTACTGTAATATATGCAATAAAATAACGCATTACTGAAACAAAGTGTTAAAGACACCACTGTAAATGATATTCCTTTCTGTGATGTAGAAGAAGAAACTCTGCATTGTGAATCAATATCCATTTGGCTACGCTCAGGTCCTAAGTTATTCTATTATTGTTTAAGTTATACAAACTTTTATTTGGAATACAGCCTTTTTGGTTCTAAAGCATATTAACACTAGAAGTCCCAGGGATTTCTATATCCCCCCAGAAGTCCCAGAGCAGGGTCAAATGAACTCTAGGACCAAACTGACGACTCTGATGGCTACAATTTGCATCTATTCATTTGTAAATGAATCACCTGAGAAATCAGCAGGGGGGAGAGCCTGACTCTAACAATGGAAGTCTGGAATGTTAGGGGGAAGTGCCCTGGAAGCTAAAGTCACAATGCCCCGTTTATTAACTCGTTCTGCTTGATGCTGGGGGAGAACAAACACAGACTACAAACATTGAAAGAAACAGAGTCACCTCTTCCAACACACCTGATTCAAATGATTATCAGGCTTCTGCAGAGCTGGATGATCATTTGAATAAGGTGTGCTGATTAGTGGCCCTCGAGGACCGGAATTGGACACCACTGGAATACCATGTTGTCATGCAGCCTTTTGTGCTGTGGGGAATAAATAGCTGGCTGCTTCCACCTGCTGACACTCCACACTTATTCTACTCAAAATGCAGAGAAGACTTACCACTCAAGAAGCGTTGGAATTGATCCTGAACAATGCAAACCCTTGTGACTCAGATGGGGAGGACATAAACCTTCAGCCAAATTCGGATTCGGACTCTGAGCTGTCTTCAGGTTAGATTTCCCAAACATCCTATTTTCATTTCCTGACTTTATTTTTATTTAAAACCGAAGAAAAGAATAATTTGAATTTGTTCACATTGCAGATGACGCGACTGCTCCTCATCTGGAAAAGAGAGCTCGGTTGGAGAGTGAGCCCACAGAGACGGCGAAAGAGGGCACAGTGTGGCATGAAGAACATGTGGGTACAATTCTCCGTTTCACTCCAATGGAACCGTACGCTGCAGATGGAGAGCCAACAGCAAAGGCCAGAAGAAGAATCAGGAGTCGCCTTCAGAGCTTCCTCTGTTTCATTACTGTTGGCATGCTCCGTCCCATTCAAGAATGGACTATTCAGCATGCACGGCAAACGGAGCAGACGGACTGGTTCATGATCCTCCATGAACTAATGGCATTTATTTCTGTTATTATTTTGAGGGGGGTGACCAAGGTTCCATCTCTGCGTGACAGCTGGTCAGCATGCCTGGGAAACCCACTTATCACTGGAATTATGTCACGAAACCGTTTCCAAGACATCATGCGTCACCTACGATTTGATGACATGTTTACGCGCAGTGAGCGAGTGCAGACAGATAAGTTTGCTGCAATTTCGGATGTGTGGGGATCGTTTGTTACCAACTGCATCACATGCTACAACCCTGGTCGACACATCACAATTGATGAACAGCTTTTCCCATCGAAGACTCGCTGCTGTTTCCTGCAGTACATTGCAACAAAACCCGACAAATTTGGCATAAAGTTTTGGGTGGCTTGTGATTTGAAAACAAAATACATCTGCAATGTCCTCCCATATCTTGGAAAGGACCCCAGTCGTCCCAGTGAGGAGAGACTTTCTGAGAGTGTGGTGATGAAGCTGATGGAACCATTTATGGACAAAGGCAGGACGGTCACCACGGACAATTTCTTTACATCACTGACACTTGCACGACGACTGCTCAGCCGGAAAACCACCATCCTCGGGACAGTCAACAAGATTCGCCGGGAAATTCCTCAGTCAACTAGAAAGATGGACCGCAAGGAATTCACCACTCAGGTATGTTGTTGGTCTTTTTTATTCCATCAACACCTCTGAGTGTGTCATTGTGTTTAAAACCGCTATAATAACAACAATTTCTTCTTTTTTAGGTGTTTTCCACCACTGGTGCCACGCTGACGGTGTATGCGCCCAAACGAAAAAAGACCGTCTACATTCTCAGCAGCATGCACAGCGTGGTTGAGACTGAGGAAACCATCAAAAGGAAGCCAAACACCATCACCCAATACAACACCACAAAGTGCGGAGTGGATGTGATGGACCAGATGGTGCGGGAGTACAGTGTGCGCACAGGAACACGGCGATGGCCAGTCGCCGTGTTCTACAACATGATCGACATGGCGGCACTCAATGCACATCTGCTTTATCAAGCATGCACCGGGGTGCAGGAGAGACGGGTGGACTTCCTGGTTCAGCTAGCAAGAGAGTTGGCTAACTCTCATGTGAGTGAAAAGAAGGCACTCAAAGAGCAACTGCGCCAACAACAACCGCCTACACCTGGCCCTGGGAAAAGGGCTAAGTGTCAGATCAACCATTGCTGCAAGAGCAATCGCGCAACTGTGCGATGTGTTCATTGCCACAAATACACATGTGGCAAATGTAGGAGAGAGATACCGTGGCAGTGCCAAGTATGTCACGAGTCTCAATAAGAGGATGAAGGAGATTCTTCTAAATAAAAACCATTGAAAACAAATCACAGTTGTTCTTTTGCACATTTCTCACACCACACTGTCATTAAAAATAAATAATTTTTGTGTTCTCTTTGGGTCAAATGACACCTCTCTGGGTTTTATAGGTAAAAAGTTCATTTGACACCTCTGTGGGACTTCTAGTGTTAAATGATCTTATTTGTAAATGAATGCAAATAAACAGTATTTAGTGCAGTAGTTCCCAACCTTTTTTGGATCGTGACCCCGTCAAGTATTTCTGGCAACCCCAAAGAAATGTTTTCCTAGAATCATACTTGAGCTATATATATATATATATATATATATATAACATTTCAAGCTGCCCCAATTAAACTCCAAGTGACCCCACATAAGGTCCCAACCCCAAGGTTGAAAACCACTGATTTAATGTCTCCTGAATAGATTTATTTCTATTGTTTTTATCATTTCCGGTCATCTCACGCCTGGGGCGGGACCAAGACTGACACTTTATTTGTAAATTTGCCCACGCTCTCTCTGTGAAATGCCATCGTGCACCCCTAGGGGTACACATACCCCAATTTGAGAAACACTGTGTTAAGGTCCTGATGACTGATTCAAAAGTCAATAAAATACTATAAGGAAAAGGCAAGTGTTTTGTTGCAACGCATTTGTAGACATTAATCTGTAATTGTATCAATGTAATAAGATTCATATTTTAAAATGACTTCACGTCACGTAAATGTGCGATTAGCTCAAAGTAGCTTAAAGTAGTGTCACTACTACATTTAGAATATGGTAGCATTGTAACACGAATATGTTACGTTTGTATCCCTGCGACTAATAATTTTATTTTGAACAAATGCAATAATACAAAAAACAATATTACAATAAACAAATTATTTTTTTGCAGGTAGCCTCCCTACAGAAAACAAAAACAAGACAATTACATATAATTCTGCGTACACATACTTTTTGTGTTCGAAAAGGGAGTGGGTGGAAGTATTAGCATCCTGTTTTCCAGCCATTGCTACTGTTAATAAATTAATTTTGTCATATCTTCATATGATTTTGACTAAATACACACAAAAAATACATACAGTATTACACCTTTTCAATTGATTATTTTCTATAAAATCTCTTGATATAGTATCTGTACACTCTTTAATTTCCATTGGCAAACTGTTCAAGAATCGTATTATTCCACACATATACAATATAAAATGTATTACCATTTTAGAGTAACTTGCCCAACACTCGCAAGGCTTTTACTGAATGTTCCATCCTGTCTGTGTCAAAGTTAGATAAACTCTTTGTGAATGGCGCTCCGCAGGGCTCCGCACTGCCCTTCAAGCCTGCTGGCGTCTCACTGAAAATCGATGGGGTCGCAGCTGAGTGGGTGGGCTGCCAGAGGGGTTCATCGGATTCAGCTCAAACACCCTTTGGAATCAATTTTGCGAAGCAGTGCAAAAGGCAGCCCTTTATTTGACAAAAATAACAATTGTTTTTACGTATAGTGGCTATTCCTTAAAACAGTGAACAGGTTTTAAATATCAGAAAGCTTGAAGAAAACACTGTTGCACTGTAGGAGGTGGAATCAACCATCTACCCAGCGGGTTGGGGGGGGGGGGGGGGGGGGGGGGGGGTGGCATGCTTTTCAAGCACAGTGGAAAATAAATCACAGACGACGAGCAGTATTGTTTGTGTTGAATATTAAAATGCACATTAAGGAAAAAAAGGAGAAAGAATAAACACAAGTGATTTGTAATGTAATGTGATTCCAATGAGTAGCTGAAATGAAATGCAACCTGTGCACCCTGAGGGAGCCTCGAGGAAATGTCAGGCACATTAAGACTCGCATCTGAATACATTAAAAATCAGCTTCTACATAATTTCTGCCTGTGCGTGCGTGCGTGCGTGGGCGCCTGTCGGCATCCCTGATCATTAAAGTTTGAGGTGTTTTGAATTAGCAGAGAATTAATGTAGCCGTACATCAATGGATCTACCCAGACGTATTCCATCAAAATGACTCCAACCAAATGACTTGTGGGATGCTACAGGGCTGTGATTATCATTATCAAAGAGGGAGAGAGGCGTGCATGTGTTTTCAGAAAGCAACGGAACAATATGACTGATTTCAAAGACCATCTAAGAGTAACATTAAAGAAAAAGCCCAATTTGTTGCACATCTCTAATGAGTGGGAACAGAATACCCAGTGGGAGAAGATGTTTGTTTCTTCCAACATAAAAGCAACATTTAGAGAGAGAAAGTAGAAAGAAAACCAGATATTTTTGTGTCTGTTATTGTCTGTTGCCATTGCCTCATCAACAACAATTATAAGCTATGAGTAGTTTGATTTTCAATTAAAAATTTAAAAAATCAAGGCTTTTTTTTTTTTTAATTAGGGTTGTGAAAAAAAAACCTTTAAAAACTGGTTATTTTCATTGTTTGTTCAAATACACTCTTACTTTGAAAACGCAATTTTCAGGTTTTTTTTTTTTTGGTTTTTGGAAACCAAAAATGAAAATCAACCAGTTTATAAAGTTTTGTTTATCTTTTCTTGACCCTGATAAAACGCCTTGAATTTCTTTAAGTGTAAGTACACACTTAAACCACTTTTTTCTGCTGAATTCATATATGATTAGGTATGAAGTAATGTACTGTGCAACGCTGTGGGGGTGGGGCTGCTATGACTGGGCGTGTCTTAACAACTCTAGGAGCAACGCCCATAATCAAGGCATTTTCTAATTTCCTCGTAGTGGCAGGTCAGCAAAAAACTTTTCTGAACAGAAAATCCAATGAACAAAACATGCACTGACTTTAAACCAAATCAAGCTCAAATACATTTTTTTAGGCTTCATTTTATGTGAAGTATTGTAATTTTGAACCTGGCGCTAATGGAGAATGCCATGAATCTTGTATGTCTGTCACGCTACGAGATGAACTCAAATTCCTTTCTGTTGCATGTGTAAAATATTCAACTATTCCTGAGGGGAATATGAATGTCTTTGGAAATACGTAACAAGCCTACTGTAGGTCATTGTCATTCCTTCTGCAACAGTGAGCAACAGCAGGGTCACCATCAGTGGCTAACCATGACACAAACCTGAGAAAATATTCAAACTCTGCAGTATAACTATTGAGGTTTGTTGGGTTATTTGCAAATAGATTATTTGATCTCTTTAGTGGGCTACTGATTCTTATCTTTTTTATTTCTGGAGTCTAGCCTTTTACCTTTTTTACGCAATCAAACAACGTGCAGTGGCGCAGTGTCCGACGCAATCAAACAATGTGCAGTAACGCGGTGTCTGACGCAATGACGCAATCAAACAACGTGCAGTGGCGCAGTGTCCGACGCAATCAAACAACGTGCAATAACGCGGTGTCTGACGCAATGACGCAATCAAACAACGTGCAGTGGCACAGTGTCCGACGCAATCAAACAACGTGCAGTAACGCGGTGTCTGACACAATCAAACAACGTGCAGCAACGCGGTGTCTGACGCAATGACGCAATCAAACAACGTGCAGTGACACAGTGTCCAACGCAATCAAACAAAGTGCAGTGACGCGGTGTCTGACGCAATGACGCAATCAAACAATGTGCAGTGACGCGGTGTCTGACGCAATCAAACAATGTGCAGTGGCGCGGTGTCCAACGCAGTCAAACAACGTGCAGTGACGCGGCGTCCAACGCAAAATAAAACAATGTGCAGTGGAGCGGTATCGGACGCAGTCAAATTACATGCAGTGACGCAGTGTCTGACGCAATAAAACAACGTGCAGTGGCGCGGTGAAAAGGACAATAATTCATTTGTTGTGGGTTTATCCACTTTAATTCACTTTCATTTTTTTTTGTTTATTTTAAATGCGTGTTTTGTTTTATTTGAAGGGCTAATATAAATTAAAAACTTTTTTTGAAAAGCAAAGGCTACTGGAATATAAAAAAAAATGTCAGAATTTTCAATATACATTTACTTTCTTTAAAAAAAACACGTCTAAAAATGTATTCTAGGCTATTTATGCACTATTAAAAAAAATAGTTAAAAACTGCAACTGCATTCAATATTCGATATTCAGTATTCGGCCAAGAATTTTTATTTTATTCGGCTTTGGCTTTGGCCACAAATTTTCATTTTGGTGCATCCCTAATATATTTAGTCCCTTACTTAACCCTAAATCCTAACCAATCCCTTTTAGCGCCACATTATATTCGTACACTGTTTTCCATCTGAAGCATATTTTTGTTAGAATAGAATAGAATAGTCTTTTATTGTCACGGTACTTGGTGGTACAGTGGAATTTGAGAGATGCTCGCATAGAGCTACAGTACACCACAAAGCATAGAATTAAAAGACAGGAGCGAAAACAACAACAAGGCATTGAATATGTACAAAGATGATAAAAAACGAACGTACGGCATAAAAAATTTAAAACGAGACATCGGTGAGTACTTTACAGAATAAGTTACAGTTTAAAGTGCTGTAGTGTTTAGTGCTAAAGCGTGTGTGTATGTGTGTGTGTGTGGGGGGGGGGGGGGGGTTATGGGAGATTGTTCCTGAAAGAGTGTGTGTGTGTGTGTATCCATGGGTGTTTGCAGTCCGTATGGCCCAGGGGAAGAAGCTGTTTGTCAGTCTGCATGTGTGGGATTTTGTTGACCTGTAGCGTCTTCCAGAGGGCAGCAGGTCGAACAGGGGGTGAGCAGGGTGTAAGGGGTCTCCTGTGATGGCCTTGGTTTCTCCTGAGGCAGCAGGATGTGGCGATGTTTTCTAGGCTGGGCAGAGGGCAGCCGATGATTTTTTGGGCAGTGTTAATGACCCTCTGCACCGCCTTCCTGTCCTTGACTGTTGAGCCAGCGTACCACACACCCAGACAGTATGTCAGCACGCTCTCCACAGAGGAGTGATAAAAGGCCAACAGCAGCTTCGTGTCCAGATGGTTCTTCCTGAGGACACGCAGGAAGTGTAGCCGTTGCTGAGCCTTCTTGACTAGGGCCCTGATGTTCTCAGTCCAGGAGTGGTCAGCAGAGATGTGGGTGCCCAGAAACCTGAAGGTGGTGACAGTCTCCACCTGTTCTCCATTTATGAGGAGGGGGGTGTGGTCCTGTCTGATCTTCCTGAAGTCCATGATCAGTTCTTTTGTTTTCTGGATATTCAGGGTCAGGTTGTTTGCTGAGCACCAGCGTGATAGTTCCTCTACCTCGGCCCTGTACGCTGTCTCATCCTCGCCTCGGATGAGTCCCACCACAGTGGTGTCGTCCGCATATTTAATAATGCGGTTGGTTGGGTGAGTTGAAGAGCAGTCATAGGTGTACAGGGCGTACAGTAGAGGGCTCAAGACGCAGCCTTGCGGGGAACCAGTGCTGAGTGTGATGGTGGAGGAGTGGTGGGGGCCGAGTCTGACAGACTGTGGGCGGCTCGTCAGAAAGTTTTTAATCCAGTTGCAGGTGGGGAGAGGTATATGTAATTTCAACAGTTTGGTGATTAGGATGTCCGGAATGATTGTGTTGAACGCTGAGCTGTAGTCCACGAAAAGCATCCTCACATAGCTCTTCTTGTTCTCCAGATGACTCAGCGCTGTGTGAAGTGTGATGGCGATGGCGTCCTCTGTGGATCGGTTTGCCCTGTAGGCAAACTGGTGTGGGGCAGGGAAGAGGAGCAGAGAGAGGTGGTCTGATTGTCCAAGATGGGGGAGGGGGGTCGCCTTATATGCATGCTTTATATTTGAGTAAACATGATCCAGTGTGTTTTCTCCCCTGGTTGCACACTTGACGTGCTGGTAAAATTTGGGGAGAACAGCCTTGATATGTGCTTGATTAAAATCCCCAGCGATGATGTGAACCCCGTCCGGGTGAGCCCTCTGTTGTTTAGAGACCATGATCTGAAGCTGGCCGAGTGCCGTGCTAACGTTAGCGTCGGGAGGTATGTAGACAGCAGCTACAATGGCTACCGTTAGCTCCCGTGGCAGATAGAACGGTCGGCACTGGACAGACATGGCCTCTATGTCCGGTGAGCAGTGAGTGTGTATCACTCTGCTGTCCGAGCACCAGTCCTTGAGCACAAAAACACAGAGTCCTCCTCCCCTGCTCTTACCGGAGGCTTCGGTCCGGTCGTGGCGGTGGAGAGTGCGGCCTGCTAGCTGCACTGTAGCGTCGGGGATATGCGGGCGCAATCAGCAGACAACACTCACGGATGTAGCAGTTGTAGGCGATCTGTGATTGCAGCTCATCCATCTTATTTGCAATGGATCTGGCGTTTGTCAGGAAGATGGATGGAAGCGGAGGTCGATGCGGTCGGCTCCTGAGCTGAGCTAGCAGGCCTGCCCGGCGTCCGCGTTTCTGCTTCCTCTCTCTGCGCCGCCTCCGGCGCCTGCCGTGCCCGACGACAATCCACGGGGTGCCCGGCGGTCTTGCTATCTCCGATGGAATGTTGTGTGTCCGTGAGAAGATGCTTGAAATATCCGTTTTTGCCTGAAAACCGATGTCTATCAAGTCTTTACGGCTGTAGATTCGGTTGCTGTGACATGGGTATGTCATGATACAAGGACATAGAAAGGACATAAACATACAAAAGGTGCAAAAGTAGCGGGGAGCCTCGGGCCGCTGCGACTGTGCGCGCCGCCAACTAACTCAGTTCAAATGAGAATTAAAAAAAAAAAATGTTTGAAGCAGCACAAAAAGAATAAGCAAGAGGTTTTTCTCTTTAGTTAAATCAGGTTTTGACCCACAAGTTGAGAAACCCTAAATCTGAATCCTTTACTGTGGATTATCAAGGTAACAAAGGAGTAAATGTATAAAAACATGTGCCAAAACCTTTTTTTTTTAAAGGAGACATGTCACGCTTTTAAATCCTTCCTTTGTACATATAAATCATACAGTTGTGGTCTATATAAAGCGTAACTGCAATGCTTGGGTCTGAATTACTCATTATTATAGCTCCACAGGCCCCTTTTCTACCCCTTTTACTGATGTGCTTCTGAGAGCAACTCGTTTTGGTCTCTTTAAATGCAAATGAGACACTTAATACCCCGCCCCCTCTCCAGGTTGCAGAGGTGACACTCGGTTCAACTCCACCCTGTTCGGCAATTTTTGTAGTTTGATAGAAGAGATACGGCTATGTAGCGGCGCAGAAACTTTTTATTCAGAGGTTATTTACAAAATGTCAACAACAGAAGACTTGTCCATCCAGCTTTACATGTTTGAGCCAGAGTCGGACCTGGCGGAGCGAGATGAAAATGATGATGAACCTACAGAACAACGTCTTCACATGGATGTTAACAAGTGAGCTAACACAAGCGCCGAGCTAACACTAGCGCCAAGCTAACGTCACGAAATGCATTTTAATACAGTCTTTTCGGAGACAATAACGGCAAAATGAAATGACTAATGAAAACTTTAGACTTAAATTAAATCATGTAGACCATATCATCAAGGATCTAAAACGAGCACACAGCGCTAACATATGAACGGTGCAACTGCTAATGCTAACAAAACAATGACAGGGACGTCTTATCATACTTTTTAGCGTTAATTACAGCTTACCGAAGTGCTCTGTTCGTCGTCTCCAAAGATAGAAGGAATTGAACCCTCAATCAGACAAAGCCTTTCGGCAAATCCTTCTTTATACTGGCGGAGGTTGCAGAAGCAGTCATCCTTGAAGTGCTTCGCGCACACAAAAATGACCTTACCCACAGATGTGGGTACATTTCTGTGAAAAATAAAACTCAACCAGGCACTTTGAAAAGGTTCTGATGCTGGGAGACGGTGTAATGAAGCGTGTGGGTTACTACATCCAACAACCAAACATTTTGACTTATCCTCTCGTAACTTCTGCATCCTTGAGCTTGGACTACAAAATAAAAGCGAGAAATAAAAATGGCAGATTGCTCGAAGTGTTGGGCCTGGAGTCGACGTTATTGTTCAAAAAACGTAATAGAGAATAGAAAAATCGAAACCGATTGAAAAATATGACCAAAACAGAATATAAAGGAGCACCTGAAGAGACTAATTTGAACTTTTCTGTGCTTCTAAACAATCTAAATATACAACAAAATGCATTTAAGGACTAAAAAAGTGGATTTAGCCTGATATGTCCCCTTTAAGGAAAAACAAAAGTCATGCACATGTTATTTTGTTGTTGCTGTTTTTTTAATGTGATATGTAATTGTGATATGTTATTAGATGGTGAATCGTTTTCTGTTAAGTTTACAAATAAAAAAAGATCAATGAGCTAATTTGGAGTGCGTCTTTTTCATTGGTGTGAAATTCTAACACTTGAACTTTGTGGTTAAACTGCAGTAATATGTGTAAAGCAATCAAGATCATAAATCAAATGCTAACCCGTATTAATATGCGTCATTGCAGAATTAGAAAGAGCAGAACAGCTTTCTAAATGCTCAAGCAAGTGGCATCACAAAGCACTGAGGGCTGTTAGGGAGAGATAGTCCTCCTTGAGCTGTCTACGCTTCACTGAAGCCTCCTCCTCTCCGCAGAGATGAGTGAAGTGTCGCGTGGAAGGAAAACTCAGCCCATCTGGCAAATGATAACATCAGGCTGAAAGCAAATCAATTACTGCAAAGCACAGGATGCCATTCGAAGAAATGTGAAAGGATGAGAGTCTCGAGACATATGGGCTGGAAATGCTTTAAGGCAGAGGGTTGACGGTGTGTTGCAGGAGTCCAAAAATAATTTAGATTACGAGCACTTTGACCTTTAGATAACTGTAGATTTACAGGCTCTCTGTGTAAAAAGCATGAAGAGAAAATTTTAAAGCAAAATATTCTATAGAGCGTAGACGGCCATGTTGTGTTCCTGAAAGAAACATAGCTTAGAGCATTTTCTACATGGCTGATCTTAATCATCTCTTTTAGTAGCAAAAGTTGCACAGAAGATTGCTTCTTTTTTCTCTGAGTGTTTTGTCTTTATCAAAGGCCAGTTTACAGCCTCTACAGTGGATATGGGCAACTGGTGGCCCCCAGGCCACATGTGGACCTCGATTAGACTTTTTTGCGAACTTTAGAACTGTGGTGGAAAAAGTTAATTTGACACGACAGAAAAAAAATAATAAAGGATGCATAAATTGAAACTTCAGAGTCAGTATATCCTCTCTGAGTCACTATAACCCCTCGGATTCAGTATATCGCCTCGGAATCAGAATAACCTCTCAGAGTCAGTATAACCCCTCCTACTCAGTATAACCTCTGAAAGTCAATATAACCCCTCAAGGTCAGTGTAACCCCTCAGAGTCAGTATAACCCCTCGGAGTCGCTATATCCTCTTGGAGTCACTATAATCCCTCGGATTCAGTATATCCCCTCGGAATCAGAATAACCTCTCAGAGTCAGTATAACCCCTCCTACTCAGTATAACCTCTGAAAGTCAATATAACCCCTCGGAATCAGTATAACCCCTCAGAGTCAGTATAACCCCTCCTACTCAGTATAACCTCTGAAAGTCAATATAACCCCTCAAGGTCAGTGTAACCCCTCAGAGTCAGTATAACCCCTCGGAGTCGCTATATCCTCTTGGAGTCACTATAATCCCTCGGATTCAGTATATCCCCTCGGAATCAGAATAACCTCTCAGAGTCAGTGTAACCCCTCCTACTCAGTATAACCTCTGAAAGTCAATATAACCCCTCGGAATCAGTATAACCCCTCAGAGTCGCTATAACCCCTCGGAGTCGCTATAACCCCTCGGAGTCGCTATAACCCCTCGGAGTCAGTATATCCCCTCGGAGTCAGCATATCCCCTCGGAATAAGAATAACCTCTCAGAGTCAGTGTAACTCCTCCTACTCAGTATAACCTCTGAAAGTCAGTATAACCCCTCGGAGTCAGTATAACCCCTCAGAGTCAGTAGAACCCCTCGTAGTCACTGTAACCCCTCGGAGTCGCTATAACCCCTCGGAGTCAGTATATCCCCTCGGAGTCAGCATATCCCCTCGGAATAAGAATAACCTCTCAGAGTCAGTGTAACTCCTCCTACTCAGTATAACCTCTGAAAGTCAGTATAACCCCTCGGAGTCAGTATAACCCCTCAGAGTCAGTAGAACCCCTCGTAGTCACTGTAACCCCTCGGAGTCACTATAACCCCTCGGAGTCACTATAACCCCTCAGAGTCAGTGTAACCCCTCGGAGTCAGCATATCCCCTCGGAATCAGAATAACCTCTCAGAGTCAGTGTAACCCCTCCTACTCAGTATAACCCCTCAGAGTCAGTATAACCCCTCGGAGTCACTCTAACCCCTCGGAGTCACTGTAACCCCTCGTAGTCACTATATCCCCTACTGTATATCTTTTCTGTACACGTGACAATAAACAAATAGGAAATTTTCAAATTATTTGTTAATTAATCAATACTGTTAAAGTTAAGAAAAGGGCAGAAGCGTCCGTAGTATTGTTATCGGACAAAAATCTATTCTATAATAATAAAGTATATACAATAATGAGGGTGCTATACATCCTCACTGATTACAATGTCAGAATAATGCACAAAATGACTCTAAACGCACACAAAAACACACAAAATGACAGACAAAACCAAGCTCATTGTTCTCTCCTGTAATAAGGCTCAGCTTACCAACCAATTAAAAATAGTTTCCCCTCCAAACGTTCCAACCTGTCTAGTTTTCCACTTGAACAAAGACTCCTCCAGCATTTCCAAACCAGTGTGCGTCAGATTGCAACAGACCCACCTGTGCCACTCTGATGAAATGGGAAATGACGGCGGCCCTCTGCGGAGCTGTGGGTTTGCTGAGCACCATCAGCTGAATCCACTGAGAGACGCTGTTAAAGAGCGTGATGAAGCGCTCCAGGATGGGGTTGTCCACCGTGCAGCCGTGCATCACAAAGCTGTGGTAGTCCTGGAACTGAGCGGACACGAGGACACATTATCTGAGTATTAATACAGAAAATAAAAAGTTTTTGTTGTCGTTGTGTGTATTTTAGCTGTTGTTTTGTATGTTTCTGTCCTTATTTGTTGTTTTGTGTATATTTGTTGTTGTTTTGGGAGCTTTTCTGTCATTTTTGTTGTCATTTGATATATTATAGTTATTTGTGTGTTTTTTTGAGTAATTTTTGCGTATTTTTGTTGTTTCGTATAGTTTCCTGTCATTCTGTATAGATTTGTTGTTTTATGTGTTATGAGTTATGTTGTGTGTTTCTGAGTCCTTTGTGTAATTCCGTTGTTTTGTATATTTTATTTTTTATGTCTTCATTGTGTATTATTCTGCCATTTTGAATGCTTTTTAGAGTCATTTTGTGTATTTTTGGTACTTCTTTTTGTCATTTTGTGTGTTTTTGGAGTAATCTTGCTCATTAACTTTGGGGCTGCACAAAATGAGACCGAGGGCTACATGTGGCCCCCTGGCCAGCGGTTGCCTATGCTGCGATATGGTAAAATAAATAATAGTATAACAAGTATGATGCAGCCTCCATATATAAGTTTCTTCCTTTGTACGTCAGAATGTTAAGCACTATTAAATAAATAATGTAATTTGTATCTTGCACATCAGGTTAGTAGCTCAGAAGATCCAAGTTGTAAAATATTGGGAATAAATCCAGAGGCTGACAAAATTTCCAGGTCAAATCCAAGAGAATACTATCTCCCTTTGATTGTTTTTCTGTATTTTTGATCAATGTTTTTGATGTTTGAGAGAACTACAACAACAATTGTTGGAAAGACTTCCCATAAAACACCAACAAATGTGTTTTCAATAACTTAA
Organism: Gouania willdenowi; assembly: GCF_900634775.1. NCBI lineage: Eukaryota > Metazoa > Chordata > Actinopteri > Blenniiformes > Gobiesocidae > Gouania > Gouania willdenowi. The sequence continues at coordinate 20,534,072 of NC_041061.1, read as the reverse complement.
GTCAAAGTAGAATTCAGTGAGTACTGCACATTTAATGAGTAGGGTTGATTCTAGTATCTCTCTTTGCTATGTTTTACCATCGCTAATGAAAAATACTTAGTAACAATGTATTTTAATATGCAAAAAGCCAGTCATGGAGATGCTAATTTTCAATCATAAACCATAATAAAAAAGTGTAGGCCTCATAGATCAATAAATGAAAGATATTTTGCTCGGAAAAAAAGTTTGAAAAAGCCACTCAAAAATATGGTTTTGATCTTCACTCTAAACACTCATTGATTCTCTTATTTTCAGAAGCGTTTTCCACATTGCATTATGGGATGTGGAGTCCCGTAGAGGGATGCATAAAGGTGTTTTTACTTCATTCTTCCTATGCTTTTTTATTTTTCTTTGCTAGAGATGGAGAACAGTAAGTTAATTGACACTATTTTTGTCCGAGTTTGTTCCCAGTATTCCCCGTGATATCCCCTCACTACACGAGACATTCAATTCCAGGTTCAGATCTCATCTGCTATGGTTTTGCCTCAACTTTCAGTCCATGAAAACACCAGAAATGTGTTGGGAAGTCACTTTGGCAGAGTTTTTGGGGGGCAAACACAAGAAATCACAGTGAGAATATAGTAAAAACACTTCTATGCATCCGTCTACGGGACTCCACATCCCACAATGCACTACGCAAAAACCTTTCGAACAACATCAATAAACGGATTGGTAACAGTAGAGATCAAAACAACCTTTCAGACAGCAATTTCAACCTTTTTACATGTTTTTTTGAGCAAAGTATCTTGATTTATTGATCTGTGAGGCCGACAACATGGTGTCATTTCATGTCATTTCAACACATTTTAAAGGAGACATATCATTGTTTTAAATCCTTTTTACATATAAATCATACAGTTGTGGTATATATAAAGCGGAACTGCAATGCTTAGGTCTGAATTCCTCATTATAATAGCTCCACAGGCCCCTTTTCTACCCCTTTTTCTGATGTGCTTCTAAGAGCAACTCGTTTTGGTCTCTTTAAATGCAAATGAGACACTTAATACCCCGCCCCCTCTCCAGGTTGCAGAGGTGACACTCGGTTCAACTCCACCCTGTTCGGCCATTTTTGTAGTTTGATAGAAGAGATACGATTATGAAGCGGTGCAGAAACTTTTTATTCAGAGGTTATTTATAAAATGTCAACAACAGAAGACTTGTCCATCCAGCCTTACATGTTCGAGCCAGAGTCGGACCCGGCGGAGCGAGATGGAAAATGATGATGAACCTGCAGAACAACGTCTTCATATGGATGTTAACAAGTGAGCTAACACAAGCGCCGAGCTAACACTAGCGCCAAGCTAACGTCACGAAATGCATTTTGCACAAAAATGACCTTACCCACAGATGTGGGTACATTTCTGTGAAAAATAAAACTCAACCAGGCACTTTGAAAAGGTTCTGATGCTGGGAGACGGTGTAATGAAGCGTGTGGGTTACTACATCCAACAACCAAACATTTTGACTTATCCTCTCGTAACTTTGGCATCTTTGAGCTTGGACTACAAAATAAAAGCGAGAAATAAAAATGGCGGATTGCTCGAAGTGTTGGGCCTGGAGTCGATGTCTTAATTTGGCAGTTCCGCTGCAAATACTGTGACGTCATTGTTCAAAAAACGTAATAGAGAAGAGAAAAATTGAAACAAATTGATAAATATGACCAAAACAGAATATAAAGATATCAACGGAGCACCTGAAGAGACTAATTTGAACTTTTCTGTACTTCTAAACACTCTAAATATACAACAAAATGCATTTAAGGGCTAAAAAAGTGGATTTGGCATGATATGTCCCCTTTAAGGATATCCCACACACTTCGGTCTCAAAAAAACTCAGAAATTTTTACCAATTGTTTTTTTTAATAATTCAATAGGCACACTGTACGTTTTTAGTTTGATCAGATTAATACTTTTTGAGATATGAAGGATTTAGTGACCGGATTGTGTGTTGATTTTCATGCGTCCTTACATTTTCAGCGTCCAATATCTCAAAAATGTCCCAATATCCCAAAACTGCATCTATTTTAATTTATAGTATAAAAGTTACTCTTTCTTGGGATATAAAATATTTTTTTATTTATTTTCGATCCCAACTTTGGGTTATTTCACCACTTTAACACTCCATGAGGTCATTGTATCTTGCCTCTAACAAATATGATTACTACATTTTCAGGATTACTACAAGTTCCTGTATCTTCATCAACATGTTCCACTGTTTATTGATAGGTTCAAACTGACCAGAATCTTGCAGAAGGACTTGTACTCAAGGAAGGTCAGGTGTTCAGCAAGTTCGCAGGAATCAAGGTGATCAAACAGCAGGGACATTTTCCTTTTTTTGGACATAGACGGGACCCTCTGAGTCACCTGTCGCTTCCATTTATACGACGGCCTGAGAAAGAGCAGAAGAGGGGTCGCTTTCACTCCATAAACGTAAAAAAGCGAGTGAGTCACGTGCAGTCCACAGTCATAAAATACAACAATCCATCAAAACGTGATTTTTATAGATTTATAAAGTACCATGTTTCTGTGAATAATTAACTGGCGCAAAGCCAGCTTGAGGAATTGATCGAGAAAAGCAGCACCGAAGTGCATTTTATTAGATATTCAGAAAGTCCGTGACCCCTACGGATCAGAGCTCAGCAAACGCTGAACGACTGGCAATAAAAAGAGCCTGCTGACATAAACAGTCAGAGAGAGAGAGCAGCACTCAGCCGCCCTGTCAACAACACACTGCACTACCATTCACTCACACACTGTCGAGGTCAATGAGCTGACTCTGCCGCTGGTTGCCCTCAGTTGTCAAAAGGTCTTTGTAGTCTTTTATTTGGTTCACAAGCTCCGGGTCCAGATTGAACTCTGCAGGAAACTCAGATATCCAGTACCTCAAGGGCAAAAGGAGAGAGTAAACAAGGAGAAAAACTGATGTGGTGGCATGGAGCTGCAGGTTGAACTTACACATTTGCATTTAAACAGATATATGTTGACCTTTTAAGCTGTTGTTGATGAAAACACACAAATCCTTTTTTTTCCTGGAATAAAATTAGAATTTCTGTCTAACCATTTTTTTAAAATGTATGAAGCTGTGTTATTATTTTGAATTATTCATTTATGAAACAACCTTAGCTGGATCAAAACTGGATTTGAAATTATTTTAGTTATTATCAATATGTGTTGACTATATAGCAGTGTTTTTCAGCCCCATGTGGGGTCACCTAAAAAAATCTAGTAATTCATAAAAAACAATATAATTATTGATTTTTAAAAATATATATATATTCAAAATCAAACAATCTGTATTCTGCACTTTCATTTTGTCAAATATAACTCTAGTTTTAATTTTATTTAAAATGTGGTAAAAAAAAACTAAAACAAAAAATGAAATCTAGAGGGGAAATTATTGATATCAAAGTGTATTCACGATCTAAAAAAAGTTGAGAACGGCTGGACTATTGCAAAACCTTCCATGGACTGATATTACGCTCCCTGCGGAATATGTTAAACATTTAAAAAAATCAATTAAGAAAAAAAAAAAAGAAACTTGTTTAATACTTGACAAGGTGGCATATTCTTGTTCGGCGCTCTGCGGTACATCCTTCCTCTTGAGATCTGATCAGTGTGTCAAAGTACAACCGTGAGAAACACACTTTCCCATCACAGCTACATTGAGTAAAACAAGACTTTTACCAACTTGTCAAGCACATGACTAAATGCTACTAGCTTTAAGGTCATGTTTAATCACACAATAGTAAATTAATCTGGACTAGACAATAAAGGTCAGGAAGCCAGGGACATATTTGATGACTCTTACATAAAGGATACTTATCCACGAGCTTCTTGGCCATGTCTGTTGATGGAATGTACCAAGGGTGCATCATTAGAAACATGCGAACCAAAGTTGTGTCGTTTAAGGCGCCCTTTTCATCTGGAAAATGAAAATGGCATGTATTTAATTACAATGTTCTTATCTTTCACAAATTTTTTCAATACGAAAGTAACAATAATAAAATGACCAACCAAAAGCTTGGAGGCATGCCTCTATCAGTCCGTCCACAGTGGCCGACTGCTCCGATAAAATAGACTCCATTGTTTCCTTCTTCTTGTGCTTTTAACCCTTAATTTCCTTTCTTTAGCCTGGAACGTGGTGCCTCCAACTAAACAAAACAGAGGATAGAAATACAGAGAATCAGACAAGTTTACAGCAAGCAAAGGATGTTCCAAACAACACATCTGCAGCATCGGGATGAGATTGATTAGATTCAGATCGATTTTTTATTTAACTTGCTTTGAAAAGGTAGAAAACTCTGCAAATGTTGACATGGTTTGTTGAGTCAAACAACGAGCATTAGTAGGGCACTATTCACTTTTGTTCATAACGAATACAAACCAAATGTGCAGTGCTCCCAAGAAAAAGCTCAAAGACCGTGATAGCATGAGACACATTTTTCTTGCTTTGTGTCTTAAATAAAAACCAACAAACACCATCAGCAAGAAACAATAATATCTACCCAGATGGCACGCATACGTCTCGCCGATGTCAGCCTCAGATCGTGCATCGGCATTCTACTCCTAATGCGTCATTTGGTGTGTTTTCCCCCAAATCGGTGATACCACTTATAAAATTGTAGAATTGTAAAATGTCACTTCCATGAAGCTGTTTTTGTGCTGGGGCTCTTTTGGCTATGCTGCTGAAAATACATTTATGATCATGAACTGTGTCTCTTTATTTTGTCCAAACATAATAAGCTATTTAGTGGTAGTATATTGTTTTTTTTGTTTGTTGTTGTTGTGATATTGCCATATTCCTATCAGATTTAAGTAAATACTCAACTATGGATATGGAGATATTTATACTAATTGAATGATCCAAGCTACATAAAGGTTAATATAAGCTGTAGAGAGGCCGCACTGAGCATCTGTAATCCATCGTCCACCATCGGCCAAACACCGATGCCTCCGCGTCGTCTGCCCAATGAGCAAACGCTCTCCATAATACGTCTCGCCAATGCAACTTCATTAATCGTCCATATGTGCTATCCAAACCTGAGGGAAATGCACTTTAATATTTACCCTGGCTATGATGGAGTAGTTACACATATACACATCATTAAAGGAAACGCTATGCTAGTTACTAAAGATCAGCAGTATTATCAGCCGGTATTATCCATAATATCATCTGTTTTTCCGCAGATATTGAAAAGGTTATAGTGCTACCCACTAGAGGAAAAGAATATTGTTGACCTTTTCGATACAAGTCATTTTCTGTCATAACCGAAAGTCGCGTAACGTATTCCCAGACGTGGTCGGGTCGTCTAAAAAATAGCTTGTTAGGCTCTAATCCGGGAGCTAAAGCAATGTCTTTAAGTGTTTTTAGTTGGTAGACAGTGGTTATGACGCATTTCAGTCATTTTTTTGGCAATAATATAGATCGTTGTTAGCTGTTTCGTGCATCTTTAACTAGCTCATCGCTAACCGGTAAGCTAATGCTAACTACATAACTATATGAAACAAATGTTATGTGTGTAACATTTGTTGCACAGTATTGAAAGGTTATTTTATTCTGCATTGTTAGTTTCACTGTAAACATCATTAAAGACTTGTTTGTTATGGAGTTCTCACCAAAATGAAAATTCTTGGCCAAAACTGAAAACAAAAAATGAAACACCGAAATAATTTTCAATGCAAATGATTAGTTCCATTGTATTTATGGCTCTGAATGTGTACTAACCACTAAAATGAAAACATTGCAATTGTCTAAATTGAAAATAATGCTTCAAATAATAAATCAAGCACTGACATTCCAACAATGCACAATATAAAACAAAAAAAATAAAATGTTTAACTTGTCTCCACTCATACATTAAATGATGTTGTACAGGCCTATAAATGACCGATCTGCTGGAAGAGAGTCAAATTAAATATGTTCTCTCATTAAAACACAAAGTGCATGTAATTCACAGAGCGTGTGCGTCTCTGTATGCTCCGTGTGCTTTTATTGCGGCATGCATCATTTCTCGTGCGTGCTGGTTTAATTCCATTCAAGTAATGATTATAACGCAGACCAAGTCCCGTGATGTAGTAAAGAGCATCTCCGTGAAACGTGCGCTGACGGACTGAAATCAGATTCTGCTGCTGATGTGCAGCCTTGCATCAGACTGCCATGTGGTCCGTGTTGAACGAGGACGACACGTAGCTACAGCGTTGACGTGATACAAACGGAAAACGCACTTGCGTGCTATGTCAACTCTGCTCAGAAAACGCGTTGGTGCTCAGATGTGTTAAAAAACGGCCGCTCCGCGAGTCCGCGGTCAAGTTGGATTGTTTCCAGACAAGCACACACGCTGACTGCGGCGTTTGCGTTTCGGCCAAAAGCCGAAAATGCACTTTTTTGCCATTTTCGGTGGCTGGAATTTCGGTGCATCACTAGTTCTTACAACTGTTGTGTAGTCTGGGACAATATATCAAAATAGAATATAGCCTTTCTTCCATTACTGAACTTTGGGGTCTATGTATATATCAGTATTGGATAATATCGCAAAATTGAGGGCATTTTGTGTTATCGCCAAAAGGCTATTATTAAACGTATTTTTATTAATACACAGAAATACAGTAGAAATCTTGGCAGGATATTCATGATTCCATTTTGACTTTATGATACCGTTGTGTTGCAGATGAAGGGTGAGGGTAACGTTGAGGTGATGGTTACACCCAGCCAAATGACCACACTGATAGATGGATAATAGTTATACAGTGTTTCACTTGTGTCAGTGTGAAAGCATGTGATGAGTGTGTGAAACCGACTATTGTGCCTGATACAAGGAAGCCTTTCAAAGCTTTCTCTGTACTCCAAAGCGGTGGGTGGACACACTCAATTACAGCCTGTTTGTAGACACTCTTTGGGGGGAAATGAAGGAGGAGCCGCTTCATTATTACACATTGCAACCAGAGAGCGGATAAAAGCTACCATGATGATGAGGCGGCAGGATTAGAATGGTAAAGTAAACATACATTGGGTTGAGATAAGCCATAATTGTGTCATATAAGCTGTTGCTATTAACAGAGAATTGTTTCTGGCGTTGGGTGACGGTGACTTCATAGGAACTGACTTATGGTTGAAAAATGAACCTTTGCAATAAATCCAATTATCAAGTGACAGGTCAATCAACTATCATTAATTCGAGCTACAGACAAGTTTACCAGAGCATCTCTAACCAGCGACTGGACATTAAGGGTTAATAATGGTCATTTAAATGTGGCCTGGTTAGAGGAATCAACATCTCTTATGTAATTATGGATCCCTGCTGCTTCTACACTAGATTTGGTTGAATTTCATTTGAGGGGCCATCACTCTGGATGAGTCTGTTCTAAGTCCGTGCCAATAAATCTATCTCTGAGGCAAAATGGGCATCTGTTTTAGTTCTGCATTTTGCCTGCTCAGATCAGAACAGCTTGTCCTCTGAACAGAATGAGGACATACTTGGTCCACAGATGCAGGGGAGAGGCTAGGAGTGGGGGGTGGGTTTGGTTGTTTACAAGCTGTAGGAGTTGAAGAACAGAAAGAAAGACGAGAATGTTTCAGGAATGCTAGATTGCGCTTTTTAGGCTTCATTTCAACAAAAGGTTTAATTGGACAAAAATCAGCTGAAGTGCAAAACATTTAGTCAAAACTAAACGGACGAGTTACTTGATTATAAGTATTCTCTTTGATTTGTACTTTGTATAAAACCATCCAGTTAACTGGATGTTCTGAGGGGACAAATCTGGCTTACAGTTTGACTTGAGTGGTTTTGATTGTTACCTGTACCATAGCTAGCTTTTAAGTGTGTCCCACTGTGGAACGTGCTGGGCCCATTTGATGGTGAAGATGATAATTTAACTTAACCATTTCTTGGAAAAAACACTTTCTTCATCAACAACAGAGAGCTACTCTCACTGTGGTATTTCCAGTAACAGCTTTTCTGTTTCTTGCCCTTTTAGATATTCTGCTTATTTTCCCCACTGTTATATTATTTCTGAAATCATTTCTAAGCCTATGAAGTGGTATATTGATTGTTAAGTAGCCACACGCTGGGAAAAGGGCTTTGGTGTTATCCTTGGTTGCCTGGTGACAGCGACCCCCGGCCATCGATCCACGGATTAAGGGGTGGGATGGGCCTCAGCAGGGATAAGAGGAAGCTGACGAGTGCCTGGTCATTTCTAGCTGTGCATTGAAATGTTGTTGGTATATCAAAATGTAAAAAGTGAACCTGGCTCCTCACGTTTACACATATTTTCACCACTTATTCACACTTTCTTCTTTTCTTGACCAAAACCATGTTTTGTAAACGCTTTGTGAAGTTTAAGCTTGGTCAAGACTTAAAAAAACAAGATTAAAATGTCTCTAAAATAATAAATATTAGAAATAATAACAATGTTATTCCTAATTATAGTCAGTTTTACATAATATCAGATGTCATGTTGAATCATCTCCAAATATTTATTTCATAAACCTACATTTTAGATGAACAAACCGAGAAGGTTTTGCAGCTATGCTAACGTTAATGCTTGCTAAGTTTAGCTTTCCATACAATTGAAATAAACTAATCATTGCTATTGTTTTGTTTTTTTTTAATCTACACCAGCTCTGATGAGTAATAGGTCACAAACATACACTCATTTAATGATACCGGTGATGTCATTTCATGCTTTGATATTTGGCACATTTTGATGCTAGCATGTATCTTTATGCTAACGTAGTCTGAAGTTTAAACAGGTTTGATTGATATTTTCTCAGGTATCAGTCTCGAGGCAAACAACAGTGTTCTTTATCAATTCAAATTATGATGATAAAGCACACACAAAGAGAAACACAAATATATGGATGGTGGTATTTTAAGGTTTCTGGCACTATATTTATCTTCCTGTGCAGAATATAGAATATTATTCATTTGGATTGCTGAGTTGGTGTACACTACTATTTGTCACTGCCATTTGAAATTAGCATTAAATTAGCATTTTTAACACACTATGAAAGGACAGGTTGATGTTTATCAAAAAATACTTGTTAGCTGGTAAGTTTACTTAAAGGTAAGTCGGTATGCATTAATTTGCATTTTACAGTATATTCAGAGTTAGAGTGTAGGTTTAATCCAGAGCAGTTACAACTGAGTACACAGTCAGCCAGTAACCTTGATAACCTAATAATGTCCCTTGTCTCCATGACATTGATGGTGGTAAAATGAAGCCCATAAAGTCACTGGAAGATCTCGACACAGAATGTTTGACATTCATTACTGAAATTAAAGTTGTTAACTGCTATATCCCTGTGCTAACCTCTGAGCAGAACAAACAGTCAGACTTTATATTGAAAACAACTTTCATACAATGAACTTTAGGAAAAGGTGCTTTGCATGCAAAAATGACTTAAAGGTAGAGAAGGTAATTTCCTTCTGATACACTTCTTAAGTTTTTGGTTAAAATTGTCTTTATGTCCTGACAGAAATTAAGATCTTATGTGCTCTGAAAAAGGAACGAAGAAAATCCGTCATCTGTAACAGCTGTAAGCCTGTAAAAACTTCGACCAATGAAAAAAGACCCCTTGCGTACACTAGCCCACACTCAATGCGCGTCACTGGTCACAGAGTTTTTAGTCACATTTTATACTTTAAACTTCATGTTGAATACTGAAATCTCAGTTTTCAACTTCCAATTAACATTTGCACTATATTTTGACTAAATAGAAAGTTGCGGTACATGCTAAAAAATTTATTTCTCTCTCAGATGTGTAGTAAATGTTTTCAGTGAAATGGTCCCAAACTTTTGAGACTTTAGGTTGGTTCTTCTTCTGGTTGCGCAATTCTTCTACACAATATGAATAGTGAAGCGACACTGCGCCCAGCGGTTCATATATAGTACTGCAGCAGACATCAGAAATGTTTTATTGGCCAAGTACAGTTTTTAAGACAGCACATGGAATTTGAATTGGTAGTCGGTGCGTGAAACAAAAAACAAAGAAACAAGCCAACAATAATAATAATAATAATAATAATAATAATAATAATAATGATAAATGATGAGGGATAAATAAAGGATAAATAGAGATTAAAGGATAAATATGATAAATATAAATACAAATATAAATATAAAATGTATAAACTGAAGCAGAGAGCGTTGACGCAAATTTTTGGAGTCAACATTATCAATGATGTTACTAATCATTTTTGCATTATTCTATATGCTACACACATTGTGGTTGGCTCTAAACATTTAATTCTATTTTTTCTCTTGGCCCCCTTGGCAAAAATCTCAAACTCCGCCTATGGCTCATACACTTGTTTTGGTAAATAAAAAGTTGTTTTGATGTCCAAAAGTGAGTGGTAGAAGGCTGTGGAGTTGGTAGATTGGACATTTCACTAACTGAAGCTACTGTATATGACCTTAATCCAAACCCTAACTCTAACAAAGGCTGGGGTACGACCAAGTTTGGGTTTTATGAGGTTTTTTAGTCATCTGCTGATTGTAAAAACACTACTCTCTCATTTCACACACACCAGCGTAATCTCTTGCCAAACACTCCCGAGGTTGTTTCAGGAAGTTGTAACATGGGTGCCACAAGAAGGGACAGATATAGTTCTCCAGAGGGGCCGATAGAGCAGGCTAGTGGCAGGCTCTATTTAAGGACCGCAGGGTATTGCAAGCAGGAAGGGGAAGGTTTCCTTTTCCTTGGAAAAGCAGAATGCCACATCAGTGGGGGGGAACTGTCTGCAAACAGAGATTAACAGCTAGAGTTGCTTCTTAGGAGTGATGAAGGAGGGGGAAGGAATGAGGGAATGCAGATAAGGAGACAGGGAGGTAGGAAGACTGTACTACAGCTCAGTCAAACATGACAGATGCTGTTGGCGTGAGTAGCAAGAAGATATGAAAGTTTAGAAGTGATGAAAAACAAGGACATGTCTTCTAATAAGGAGAAACGTTCATGTTTGTGTTTCATAGTTTATCATCCAACAAACCGCAAATGTTAAGAAAAAGTGTAAATCTCTCAATCTTGCTGGGAAGCAGCTGTTGCCAAGATGGAATGTTTTATTATGTCACAAAACCCAAAAGAAGTCACGCATAACATTCCACATATGGCACCATCTCATATTGCACGACAGCTTATATTCTTCAAAGAAATGTTTCGAACGTATGAGGCAAATCATGTCTTGCATATATAATATATACATATGTCGTCTGTTCTCTGAGCATAACAATGTATCATTGTCTCAGATTGTTTTTGCAGCTTTGTTCAGTGACTTCCTGCTTGAGCTTCAGCTCTTTCAGCAGATGTGAAAGTTAGCCTAGTAACAAACACCGGAAGGGTGTGTTGGTATGTGTGTGGGAGCTACATGTGACCATCCCTTTTAAAGTTTTTTTTTTTTTTATCGTGTAATTTCAATTGCGACGTATACCATGTTTCAGATTAGATGTTTTTCCCTGCTCATTATCTATTTACCAATTCTACCACACACTGTCCTTTATCTCCCTGCTACATCTGACTTCATGGTCAAGCTCTTGACTTGTGATGACCGACGCATGAACTCTATATGGCATTATATGCAATAGAATAATCATGATAGAACTGTATTTAAAAGGTTTGTTCCTCATTGTGGCCACTGTAGTATATCAAACAGGCCGTATATGTATATATGTTAAGGTTTTGTTTATTCAGGCAAAGTTTTTCAGCAAATGTGCATCTCCTGACGTGTTTCGGCTGTCAACTGCCAGTCTCTCATATGAGATAACTCATAGGGATACATCAAAGCAATCACCTCTGAGGAAGACTGGCAGTTGAAACCAGTGATGTGCCATGAGCACTAGGGTAGGGTAGGCAGGGCGTTCCAAATAGAGACCACCAATGTCAACACCAATGACAATTTAATATGTTTCTGCTGGCAAGTGTAATTCAATTCAGTTAAATTCAACTTTATTTGTATTGCGCAATTTACAACAGTCATCTCATTTTGCTTATCAAAATAAAAAATTCATAATAAGAAACTAAAAATCCAACAAGAGCCACATGAACAAGCATTTAGCCATCTAACAAAATCAGCAATGTAAAACACCATTAAAGAAACATAAACAATTATTTAATATAGCCACCATACAAGATATATCTCATGACACAGCAGCACATCCGTAATTTGTGTTGGAAACACAGAAACACGGAGAAAATGGCAACAACAACAACTCGGAACAATCTCAGTGAGGCGCATCCACAAAGGAAAACCTTCCATTCACTGTAGAAAATACAAACAATTTTCTGACCTTACCTTTGCTGAAGGTCTGGTAACTCAGGTGTTGTCGTTTTTCCTCAAAAAAAGTTTATTTATCATCTCTAGTGCTGTCATCCTGCCTGTAGTGCAGCAGCGGTCATGTGATATCAATTCACTAATGCACTGTGAACTTACGTATAGCATTTAGCAATGCGCGGTTACGTCCAAAGTCGGCATACAGAGCTGCCTTTTTACGTAAATGGTTTTCATCTTGGGGAACAGACTGCGCATGCGCAAACACATAATAACATGCTATGGGAACAGATGCGGAGTAGCAACGTGCTTTTGGGAGGGGGTGTGGCCTCATCCTGCCTTACAGCGGTTAGGAAATAGCGATGTTTAGCGATTTGGGATATGAAAAGCACAAAATGCTGACACTTTCAAACTTATAGGTACTGCAGGCTATCGGAAATTGAAAAATAAATTATTTATAATTATATTATAATTAAAACAAATAATCAAAATATCAATTCACCCTTGGGTAGGCACTGCCTACCTTGCCTACCCTGACTGCACGTCACTGGTTGAAACATTTCAGGAGATAAAACATTTCCTGAAAAACCTTGACTGAATAAACAAAACCTTAACACTTATTTCAAAATAGAAGATAAAATGAACTTTTGACCAGGCAGGGTTTAACAGTAGGGTGTTCTCCAACGCTGCTGACAGGAATCACCCATCCTGTTGTTACATATTGTTCCACCACTGAGTGATCAAATTTAAAGAGACAGACAATACTATACTTGAATGCTTGTTCATTACAACTAGCTAGAAAATTAGTAACAACTTTTTTTTTTCTTTTTTTTTTGGAAAATGAGATAACCCTAAAGCATTTAGCTAGGAACACCGAAACACCTTTTGTTCAAAAAGGTTTGGCAAATGCATTTAAAATAGATTGTGACATCAATTAGAATGTTCATTGAATTTAAAGTTAGCTCAGTTTGCTTACCTACCATATGTTAACTAAGCTGTTTAATGTTTACTCATCTAATAAAAAACAAACAAAAAAATGAATTTATGTTAGCTTTACAATTTACATTGTTGTATTGCAGAGGCAAAAAATGAAGTTACAGTAGGTGTGTATACTGTATTTATATAAACATATTTATCAGTTTTAGTTGTTTCAAAGTTGATAATGACGCAAAAGTCGTGCTCATCAGTGTTTTAATATATGCTTAATAAATTGCAAAGTTTATGTCAAACAAGTAGAGAGTTGCCACTTCAATACATATTTTTACGGCTGTCCTGATCCGATATCTGATATCGGTCCGATATTAGCCTGAAAATGAATATCGGATATTGAATTCAAATGTCCGGATTTTCTGATTTTTTTTTTTTTAATCTATTTATTTTTATTCATTTCTAGAATACTGTAGATATTATGTTGAAGGTTAAAAATTATGTAACCAATTAGTTAATAACAAATGGGTCAGTTTTTCTCATACCTACTGTTGCTGACTGTTGTTCTCTGTTTGAGTAACATCACTTGATCAAGCCTTTTCTAACATTCCACTATACAAATAAGTAATTATTATTGTTTTTATTAAAGAAAAGAGAGTAGAGAAAAAAAAAGTATGTATGATTCATGCTGATATCGGATCAATATCGGTATCGGCCGATATGCAAGGCTGATACATCTATATCATATCGGAAATGGAAAAAGTTGTATCGGGACATCCCTAGATATTTATCCAATTTAAAATGATATTCTCAGCTATGTTATATACTAGGCAGGTATTGAAAAGCCCAGGCATGAGTGGTCGGAGAGAGGCTGCACAGCCACAGTAGTTGGACAGCGTTTATGATGAACTGAAAATGACGTCTTCACTTGTGATAAGTGGTAAGCGAAGATATAAAAGCATGTATTTTGGAGGACGCGTTTCAAGTGTTGCAATAGAGATTTCTAAAACAAATCAAGCTCGGTTTAAAAGACAAAATGGTCAGCTCCTTTTAGAACTGAACAAAGTGGAAGAAAAACTAGACTGTTTGTTGTTATTGTTCGCTTATACCCAGAGGTTTTTAGAAGCAAGTAAACAGGCGTAAAGAGTCCTTGGATTACTTAGCATTTAGCAAAGACAGCGCGTTATAGCTGGGTAAACAATGGGGTGTAGACAAACAGTGTTTTGTGAAAGTCCTGAACAACAAAAGCCTGAGGTTAAAAACATAATTGCCAGCAAATAAATCTATAAAAATGTTGTATTATTTTTGTTCACAAGATGATGAGTGAATTTGTGTTCCTACACGCTTAAATACTTGTCAAGTTCTCACAATTCAATAAATACACAAAATACCCTTTTTTATAATGCTATTCGTGAAATTAGTTCTCAATGTATCTAAGGAACATTTTTAAATCACATAACATAGTTTCCTGGTTATACGACTACATATGGAAACTTCAACTTGCCTCTTCAATTTCCAGAGTCTTTACCATTTATATGGCTAAATTCACATTTTGTTCAGCCGGAAAGTGGAAATGTATATAGTTTTTAGAAATTTTAGAAAAGCTGGTAGTTAGCATAAACAACGCTAATTAGCAAAAACAACTGCTAAGTTAGCTTGTATGCTAAGAACCAGAGTTGTGATCTGTAATAGCCCCTTGTTTTAGAAGTTTTGCTAACTGGTTGCTAGCTTAAATTAAGATTTCCATTATATCTTTCATTTCTCACAAATGATGACCCCCTCCCTCCTTGCTGCTCTCTTGCACAGCCTCCAAACTTCCCAAAGTCCCTCCCCCAGAGGAGCTAACAAGCTAACGTTAGCCCAACAGCAACATCACAGTAACATAACATGCTCTGTTAAAAAGCATATTACTGCAGCGCTTCTCTCTCTCAATGTGCACACACCTCTGCAGCAGCAACAACACGTGTTACTTACAGCTGCCCAAACAGAGGCTGCTGCGTGCACATGAACAACACATGCACTACAGAGTTCTAGTGTAACAATTACAAATCAAACATAATGTAAATCAAGCAACAGTAATTACATTTTAAGCAGAAAAGTCACCAATTCCATCTCCTCCAGACGATACACTGTAAAAAAGAAAATTGACAAATAAAGTGTCAGTCTTGGTCCCACCCCAGACATGAGATGACCGGAAATTATAAAAAGTATAGAAATCTATTCAGGAGCCACTAAAATTTGTGTTTTTCAACCTTGGAGTCACCTGAAATTTATGAAAAATTAAAATAGATTTTTGATAATGTTTTAATTATTATTCTTTTTTTTTAATTAAATTAAAACAACACAATCTTTAACAACTGTATTTCTATATAGGGATGTCCCGGTACAACTTTTTTCATTTCCGATATGATACCGATATTGCAGCCTTGCATATCGGCAGACACCAATATTGATCTGATCTCAGCATGAATTATACATCCTTTTTTTCTCTTTCTCTCTCTTTTTTAATAAAAATAATAATTATTACTTATTTTGTAGTGCGGAATGTTAGAAAAGCCTTGATCAAGTGATGTTACTCAAACAGAGAACAATAGTCAGCAACAGTAGGTATGAGAAAAAACTGACCCATTTATTATTAACCACATGGTTTCATAATTTTTTACCTTCAACATAATATCTACAGTATTCTACAATTGAATAAAATGAATAAAAAATGAATTGCGAAAAAAAAAAATTTGAATCTGATATTCATTTCCAGGCTAATATCGGACCGATATCGATATCGGATCGGGACACCCCTATTTCTATGCTTTCACATTGTGAAATATAAATCTATAAAATGTCTTTGGAATCGCCAGAAATTCGTGATATCAAAATGGGGCCATGATCCAAAAAAGGTTGGCAACCACTGCTCTAAATACTGTTTCTTTCCTCTTATTTGCAAAGTGAGATTCTTTAAGATTCTAGTTTGTTTCATCATTATGTTCTATAGTTGTTTTAAAACAGTTTTCTCAGCAAAATGTTGTAGACGGACAAAGGGGGTACTTGAATTTAGAAATAAGAGAAAGGGTGTACCACTGCTCTAAACAACAAAAACCACAAAACCAATAACAAAACAGAAATGCTTTGTTCCCAATTAATGAATATATATATATATATATATATATATATATATATATATACAGTATATAGAGCTGTCAAAGTGTTTCACTTCCCTTTTAAGGTTGTTTTTCAACCTTATTTCTAAGAACTGTCTTTGGTTCCTTCATACACTATCTGACTCTCTCACTTCTTCCTGCATGTCAGTGGTTATGCCCACTGAGATATGTGGTTATTTTTTTTTTCTGCAGCAGTCCTACTTTACTTTGCTTTATGAACACTGAAGGCTTCACATTCACTCACCTACCAAGTCCAATTCTCCTGCAGGCTTTCTAACAGAAACGGTTGAGTTCCTGTTTGTGCGTCTTTCTTTGCAACTCACATCCCCGAGCATCCTGTAAACCCTTCCATTTCCTGTGGTCGTTATGCAATGTTTTTAATGTGCATGTTGACAAAAACGCTAACACTATAAACAGGCTGTTATTTTATTACACGTTCCGAGTGCAGGCGCTGTAGACTGAAAGTGTGCTTTGACTAACAAATCCTTGCCTCCCATTATTTGTAGCTAATCATGAACCTGTATTAACCACCGTTGCTATAATTGGTAGCTTTATGTATGCACAGGTTGAGCTGCTTAATGAAAGCGTTTAACCGGAATGATTTATTGTCAGTCTCAGGTTGATTTATGGCTTACTCCTGTCTTTTCTCGGCATTCTCTTCCATCAGAATTCCTCTCGCTCCTTTTAATGTTCCAGTCATGCCTTTAAAGGTGGAGAGCGGCGAATGCTTCGACAGAATGAGAATTTAGAAGGTCTGGTTTTGTGCACGAGGTCAGAGGGAGTGTGAAAAAACATTCCCTGGTGTTGAAAATCGTGTTTAGGATTTTTTTTTTAAGTAGAGATATGTGTGTTGGAATCAAATTTGAGTCCAAATGAAAGATGTAAAGATTATTAATGAATTCTAACCCAATAAAGGAAACTTTAGCCACTTTATAAAATGAAAATACACAAAAAAAAACCTCACGGATAGGCACACGTGGATGGAGTATATTAGTCCGGGAGCCAAATCCCTAAATTTCAGCGAACCTGGTTTTGTCGGATATGGTTTTTTTCTCACTTTATTTTTGGTAGTCTAGAGCATGCTTATCATAATTCAGGGGGGTGACAATTGATATCTGTGGGGCAACTCATGATGTTAACCCTTTTCTATCGGATACAGCCAAATTCTGAAATACTTCAGATTCCTCTGTTTTTTCAACTAAGTGAGTATGCTGAGCAAACTTAAAATATGTTTATATTCTGCAATACTTCATGTTGAAGAGATTGTCACAATGCGGGGTGGGCGTTGGTCATGAAAGAATGGTGGCTGTCACTTTTGTTTTCCCCCTCATGTCTTAGAAATGAGTCTAGGGCCTAGTTACTGAAAAACACTCCAGATGACTCTGTACAGTGACTACTGTTTTAAGCACATGTTTACCATGCCTTTCTTTAAAGTTCTTTTGCTTCGGAAAGACATCAAACCATGACTATACACTGTTTTGAGGGCACCTAATGTAAGTAAAAGCACTAAAGCATCACTAGAATGGTTTATGTTTAAAGTTTGATCAAGTTTAAGGCCAGTTTTAATTGTGTTTTAATAGTCGGGTTGGGCATCGTTTGGATTTTAACAATTCTGATTCTGATTCCGATTCTCAATTTCGATTCCTGTTCTAAACGATTCTCGGTTCCGATTCTTTGAGTTGTGCAGGTCAACAGGTCACAGATTTCACAAGATAATTTTTTAATTTGAAAAAGCTTTTACACAGGTTATTTTTATCATTTCACTTAGTTGATATAGTTTAATGTGATTGCTGTAATGAAACTAGGGTATTCAATTACAAAGGTCCCCAACTGTAACTGTAAAAGTGAAACTTTCTGAAATAAAACTACAAACAAGTTGTCATCAGTCTGAAAAACATAGAGCTACAGGTAGATGTGAAACTAAATAAAACAAACTCAAACCCTGGAACAGTCGTGTGACAAAACAATCAACAATTCTTGTTGAGAAAGATTATTATTATTCTGGATACAGTGGAAACAGAAACTATAAAAATAGTTATATTGTGAATGTATTTATATTGTGGGGAACATATTATATACATACATGTAATTGGAGTCTAAAGCCACAAAAAAACACCACTTTAAAAAGAAAATAGACTAATATAGACTATTAGACCTCTTTACAGTTATGTGGCTCATTCTGCGTTTGCGCAACTTGCGGCGATGACGCGCTGGTGACGACATAATCCAAGATGGCGACGGCCCGGACTACAGCCGACACTATTTAATAAGAGCCTTGAGAGACATGGATATAATGAAAAGAGTGGATGGACGGAGGCATAAAAATGCTGACTTTCACACGGACACACATGGACTTATTAAACACACAAGGACCTCGGTAAACGGAACGGGCTTCACCAAACGGCTGGCGCTAGGACCCAGAGGCGGAGTAAATGTGTCCTCGTACTGCATGTACAGGCTGTAATATCACCAGTTTATCATTTTACCTGTTGTTAGAGCTACTGTATTAACCAGGGAGATAATATTTATACCTCTTGATTGTTTTCCGGAGTTTTACTGAGCTTTTTACCAGTTATTAGTTTCTACTCTCCTTTCTGCTCCGCGGTCCAAACTGACACCGTAGCCACACACACACACACACACACACACACACACACACACACTGCAGTCGCATTCTGAACGCATCTTATACAAACCCTGTTGTGGAAACAAACAGAGCAAGACGCGGAAAGAAACTAGTGAGGGCATTTAGGAATCGAAAAAAAGAATCGAAATGCAAACATCTTCCTAACGGTTCTGGAACCGCATGTTAGTGTTGTGGTGGTCAAGACCAGTCTTGGTCTCGAGACCAAATTTTAAAGGTCTTGGTCTTGTCTCGGACTCTGAAGCATTTTGACTCGGTCTTGTCTCGGACTCGGGCTGCCCGGACGCAGGATTTTCCGTCAAGACCGTTCGAGACCAGCACTAATTCCTGCTATTTTGAAGCTTTTTTATAATGTGATAATAACACGGAGAAGAACGGGATAAAACAATCCTTTATTCATTCTTTAATCCACCCTGTATAATGACCGCAACCTTCCTTAATGTGACTGAGTGACGTGTGTGACACACTCATACGTGTGTGACACACTCATACGTGTGTGGCTACGGTGTCAGTTTGGACCGCGGAGCGCAAGGGAGAAATGAACTAATCACCGATAAAAATCCCAGTAAAACTCCAGAAAACAATGACCATGAATAAATATTATCTCCCTGGTAAAGACAGTAGCTCTAATAACTGGTAAAATGATAAACTGATGATATTACAGCCTGTGAAGGCTGGATAGGGGACGCACTTACTCTGCTTCTGGGTCCTAGTGACAGCCGCCCGGTGAAGCCTGTTCCGTTTACTGAGGTCCGTGTGTGTTTAATAAGTCCGTGTGTGTTTAATAAGTCTGTGTGTGTCCGTGTGAAAGTCTGCATGTTTATGCATCTGTCCATCCACTCTTTTCATTATATCCATGTATTTTAAGGCTTTATTACATAATGTCGGCTGTCGTCCGGGCCGCCGCCATCTTGGTTTATGTCGTCACCAGCGCGTCATCGCCGCAGAGTTGCACTAGCCCAAAATGACTCAAATAACTGTAAAGAGGTCTTATATTAGTCTATTTTCTTTTTAAAGTGGTGTTTTTTTGTGACTTTAGACTCCAATTACATGTACTGTATGTATATAATATGTTCCCCACAATATAAACAGGTTCACAATATAATTATTTTTTTATAGTTTCTGTTTCCACTGTATCCAGAATAATAATAATAATTCTCAACAAGAACAATTGATTAATTTGTTACATGACTTTTCCAGGGTTTGAGTTTGTTTTATTTAGTTTCACATCTACCTGTAGCTCTATGTTTTTTACACTGATGACAACTTGTTTGTAGTTTTATTTCAGAAAGTTTCACTTTTACAGTTACAGTTGGAAACCTTTGTTAATTGAATATTCTAGTTACATTACAGTAACCAAATTAAACTATATCAACTAAGTGAATTAATAAAAATGGCCTGTGTAAAGGCTTTTTTAAACTAAAAAATTATCTTGACCTGTTAAACCTGAACAACTGAAAGAATCAGAATGAAGAATCATTATTTCTTGGCAAAAATGCTTTTAAACACTTGCTGTACATTCAGCTGACATAAAAATCTTGTTTTCAAATATGTAGAATAATTGTGAATTTATCAGTAGCAGTAGTAGTTTTAATATTTTAGTTAAATTTTTGCAGGCACCTTTTTTTTTGTCCGTCAAATGTATTTAAAATAAACTAAAATTAAAGAGAGATGTTATTTAACTGTTGAACCTTGCCATAATTTTATTTATTTATATATTTTTAAATTAAAAAAAATGTTTATGGTCTTGGTCTTGGCTTGTCTCGGTCTTGGTCTTGACTCGGTCTCGGCTCCCGAAAGTCTTGGTCTTGTCTTGGTCTCGGTGCATTCTGGTCTCGGGCAAGTCTTGGTCTCGGATAGTGTGGTCTTGAACACAACACTACCGCACGTTAGGAACCGGTTCCTATTTGGAACCGGTTCTCAGTGCCCAACCCTATTTAATAGGATTAGGCAAGCATTCCCCATTAGTTTGTGCCAGCGTCTTTTCAAAGCTAGCGCCAGGATCTGTAAATGATGAAAATGCCATTGTGATTGGAGAAGAAATGTTAAGACTTTGACCATGGCCAGAGGGATTTTACCGTACCATCTCTAAGTAAAGCTATATAGAGAACAAAGCAAATCTGTGAAGATTGGTGAATCCAAGGTTTCTGACCTGAATGCTATCTACTCAAGAGTCATTGCATTATTAGCCAGTGACAGAGATGTTGATGTGAAGGAAGTGTTTGCCTATGTGAAGAAGGCCCATTTTCAGATAGTTATATATCATATTCCTGGTTCTGACCCACCACCACTAAACCCAGAAGATTTTGGATGGGAAAAGGACACAATAAACAAATCCCTCAGCCCAATTGCTCTTCCAGAGAACTCTAAACCTGCTCCAGATTTCATATGCTTCAGTGTAGGATGCTCCAGGACCACAGTAACCTGAACTAGCCACTGCAATGTTGTTAAACTCTTAAAGCTGTTTGGCACCATTTAGTCAAAAATACATAATCACCTTTGAGCATGTTGTAAGACAAAGTGTTCTGAACAGACAGTGCACTTTTACTCCTCCTGGCCCTGTATATGAGCTTTATAAATCCAGGAGCGTGGCACAACATTTCAGCCCATCAGAGATATTTTTACAAACAGTGCTCCGTGAGCTGTTTTTGGGCATAACTATTGGCAACCTGAATAAAGTTGATGTGCGCTGCCATTGCTTTGGAGGACAATAACTAGAGAGTGATACAAGCTTTCATGCCAGAGTCTCTAAAACATAAAAAAAAAACTCTCCATTAATAGGAAATAAAGTTCCTACATTTTTCACTAGTCTCGATAGTGAAAAAAGTCGCTGAGGGCTCCATAGTTGGAGAGTTCATGAGGATACCTGTAAGCTAGGTAACCTATGGTCCATAGGTTTCGAAACAGAGAGGGGATGGGGGAGTGTGGTTGTTTCTAAACAAGTCTCACAATTCTACATACTGCAGCTTTAAAGCCATTACTCTGTTTACAATCTGCAGTTTAGTGAATATGCCATGTTCACCTGCTCACTTCTAAGGTCTCTGAATGAGACATTGTAGCCCAAGTGAATACAGAATATAAACCATTGCTAGATTTCTGGGATTTGACAAATAGGTAAAAAATTTAATATTACTGTCTTCAACATTTTGCATTATTCTTTCCTTTTCTCTTCGGGACGTCAAAGTCTTGCTGACAAAATTATGATAATTTGCATTGTAACAATGGCCAGAAAAGGGTTAATTCTTTTCTACTTGGATTGATATGTCATAAATCATTAAACAATGTATAAACAAATGTTAAATTTCACAAGTATGACGTGTTTAATGCAAATTCATTCCATGTAATCATAGGAAATTCCCGTGTTCTTATGATTTGGGGGTGTCGGCAATGAAGGGGTCAATAACTAAAATTGCCCAAAGGATATCAACTGTCACCCCCCTGATTCATGATAAGCATGCCCAAAATTACCTGAAAGAAGAGAGAAAAAAATGTAATCCGACAAAACCAGGTTCACCCTTGTGGCTCCCGAACTATATCTTTGTCCTTCAAGTACAAACTAAGTTCTAAGTTTTTTCTAATAAAAGGACATCATTCAAGTACAGAACAATGCAGAAAAATAGTCCCTAAAGTCACGTGAGTTTTTAAGTATAAAAAACCCTTTTATTTGTTCAGGATTTTTTTCTAAGCAGATATATGTGTGTTGGAAATCAATTTTTGAGCCCAAATGGAAGATGTAGAGATTATTAATTAATTCTGACACGAAACAGAAACCTTTATCCACTTTATAAGATGGAAATCCACAAAAAACGCAAAAAAAAAAATATATATATATATATATATATAAAACAAATAAAAATACATAATTCAAGTCCAAAACAAGGCAGTTAAACAAAAAAAAAACAATACTTTGTTTGATAGGTGCATTTCTTATTTGCAAAATGAAATGTATTCATTTGTAATTGATGTTTTGTATTTGCAAACCACACTTAGTTTGTGAATCAATGGCTGTGAGTAAAGCATATTTTGTGCATTTGTGAGGTTTTGGCATGATTTTAATTTCATACACGTCACTCACAAACCTTCGAAGGTGAACACATACAGTGAGCAGATGATTCATCCTGCTAAACGCTAATATCAACTTAAATGCTATTAAGTTATGAAATATTTTCTCTCAGTTGTTGTTTTTTTCGTATGTGTGTTTGTCTGCTGCAAATAAATGTTTAAAAAAAAAAAACATAATCATAGTGACTTGCAGATAAGCCACGTCCTCTCAGAGCAAACACAGGAAGTTGCGAAGACATACCCCAAACATATTGCAACACTATAGGAGGAATTAGCTCAGTGGCTAATGGCTAACAGCACTGTTCTATCCTCTATTATTTATGCTCTGTCCCTCAGTCGAGTTTCAGTGAATTCCTCCTCTTCCATAATTAGTTGTAAGTCCTTTGGTTTAAATGAGATCCTTTCATAATGAAACCAATTACTGTGGGTTTGTATAAGTGCAGCAAAACCTGCAGGTGGAGAAGTTGAATGAATGGGATTTTAGATATGAAGAAGCCCCCCTCCACAGCCACTCACCCACCCAGGAGGCCATAAAGTAGTAATTGCACTGCGGCAGAAAACAGAGGTGAACGAACAGACAATGCAGAAGATTCACAAGCTTTAATCCAGTCTACAGGACTTTAATCCTGGCCTTTAATGAAGCAGATCTGTGGTTGGCAGTTATACGGATGGATGAAGTTAGTTCGCGGATCGACATGTGACTAATTGAACTCCGGACTCTGTGTTTTCATTGATTTTTTTTGCTTTGTTGGCAGATTTATTTGACTGGCTGCCTCATTTGCTTTCTCTGAATGAGACACTGATACAGATGAACAACAGCAACACAAAACTCATGTGGACAACGTGTGGGTCATTCTGCACACTGGGAATTAAGAAGTAAAACATTGAGTTTCACACTAAGCAGGGATGTGGTCAATTATAATTGTAACCACGCAATTGGTCATTAATTACAATTACAACATAATTATCATTTTAATAGTGATTGAAAAATTCTGTTGTGGTTACAATCATAATTGAGTTCAGATAATTGACTTTGCAATTGTAATTGGCATAGAAATTATGTCAAAATTATTATTTACAATTTAATTAAACGCAAACCTGGGGAACCATGTTACAGTTCTATGGCTTACACATACATAGTCAACATAATTAAATATCTTTTATGTCAAGTTTACTTGTCATTTCTCTTCAGGATCATTTTACCATTTAAAAACATGTATAAATTTAGGAGTATACTGACAGAAAAAAAGGCTCAGACGCTCACACCAAAAATACTAATAGCAATATTTTTGATGGATTAGGAAGTTAAGGTAACCAAGTGATGAAAACAAATTAGATGTTATATATATATAGATATTCTTTTGTGTATTTTACAGCTGATTTAAGACATGGGTCAAAACGAACCCGTTACCATAAGAGATGCTAACAGAAAGCTAACACAAGAGGAAGGTTAAGTTTATTGGAATTATTTATTAAAGGCTCAGAAATGGTGATTAATTGAATTTTAAGTTTAGTAATTGAGAATGTAAGTGCAATTGGGGAAAAAATTGCAGCCAACGTAATCGGAATTGAGTTGTAATTGAACATGGATAATTGAAAACATAGCTGTAATTTTAAAATGTAATTGACCCCAACCCTGACGCTAAGTATAATAAACAACTCATTCTTGTGATCGTCTTATTTTGAAAATCCAGCACAAGCACTGTCTAGTCAAAAAAAAAAAAAAAAAAAAAAAACATTAAATACATTAAAACTGAGCATGCAGATCATATGCATTTGTGTTGGAAAAAAAGGAATCATTACATTTAAAAAAAAAAATCAGCAAAGTTGCAGAATCTGACAACATTGCACCTGATAATTCTGCTTATACAAGCTTATAGCAGCTTATACAGGGTGTGAGGCTGAGCACACCCAGTCTGCACAGGTAAACATACACAACAGGGATGTCAAACTCATTTTAGTTCAGGGGTTAAATACAGATCGTTTAATGTCAAAAATACAGCAGATTTTAGGCTATAGAAAAGGTCAATTCAACATTAACTTGCCCTAGTTTGCACTTTAATGTAAAAATGATATAAGCCACAGACAATATCCAAGCAATAAGTGCTTGCAAGATATTCACTTAAATACTGTATATTTAATTTTTATTTATTTTTTTTTCACAATGTTGTGGTTCAAAAATGATTGTATTGTGCGATATAAGCAAAGGAAAACTGTGAGCCCTGCTAATATTGTGGAGTTTCATTGAATTTGTGTATGTGTATGAACTGAGATATCTACAAGTGAAATAGCTGATAATTTACACAGTGACTTATGTTTTCTTTGTCATTTTTACGTTCTCCTGTGGCCCACATTGAATGTTCTAGATGAGATTAGATTTGATAATACTTTATTTTATCCCACAGTGTGGAAATTCACATTACAGCAGCAAAGACAGAGAGCATGCAAGCAACCAAACTAAATATATAAAATGCAGAAAGGAAAATTAAGGGGAGGAGGGATAAATAAATAACAGATCATAAGTAAGTGGGGTTTTCATAGAGAGTAATTGGTAATATTGCACATAGTAAGACAGTAGAGGAACATTATTATTTTACAAACAAGAAAACACTTTACACTAAACGGCCAGATTTGGCCCCTCGGCCTTAGGTTTGAAACTTGCACTACATCATACATCATTAAGATGACACACCGAGACCTGAAATCCAACTGGTAAAACTTAAAATACCATTACCCAATGATTCAGTCGTGCACACGTATTTAGTGCAACATATTCCATAACTATTATTCTAGCCACTAAACTGGCCTTTTGACATTTTTTAACCCTCCTTTTATCCTTGGGGTCAATTTGACCTCATTCAATGTTCATCATCAAACAATTATAAACACTTCATTTAATGACTTTTCATAATTTGATGGGTACAATTAAGAATTTTTTTTTTTTTCTCTCAATGTGCTGGACTCATATTGCAAGCATTGGTGTTCCTCTCGGGTCAGTTTCACCCCAAGCTGTTTTAGCTGTGTAAAACTAGTCTGTGTGTGACCCACATGTGACCTCACATTCCCACACCTGCAGGTGCAAAGTTGATTTAAGAATATTTTCAAGATACACTAACTTTAAAACTGAAAGTCTGACCTGATGGTGGCGCAGCAGTAAAGTTCATATCATCACCACAACCAATATGGTTCATACTCTGGTGGTCATTGATGTCGTCACTAAATTTGTGACTGACACAAAAACATGGTCAACAATTTTCTGGAGGGTTAAAAAGGTTTTTGATAGATGTCTAGAAGAAATATCTTAAAATAAAAAATAATAAAAAATAAAAAATAAAATATATATATATATATATATATATATATATATATATATATATATATATATATACCATGTTTAAAAAATGTTTTATGTGACCAGATTTACAGCAATAATTGTGAAATTTGTTACATTTGTTTCTCTCGTAAAAATATAATGTCAATGTTAAACTAAATCTAAATGATAGTTAAATCTATTTTTCGTTATTATTATTATTATTATTATTATTATTATTATTATTATTATTATTATTATTATTTGCCTTGTCTACACATGCTGTCGAAGGAATAAATGCTAAATCTAAATGCTAAATTTTCAATCCAAATATTGAATTTAAATCCAAATGTTAAATCTAAATGTCAAATGTTAAATCTGAATCTAAATGTTAAATCTAAATGGTGAATGTGCATAATAGCTAAATATGTAGTTCCACCTGTGACATTTAGATTTAAAATTTAGCTTTAATATTTAACATTTAGATTGAGATGTAATATTTAGATTTAACATTGACATTGTATTTTTTACGAGAAAGAAAATCCACAAATTTCACAAATATTGCTGTAAATCTGGTCAAAAGTGACATCAAAAATTCACATACGTTTTTTTAAACTTGATTTTTTTTTTTTGCTAAATGTTGCAAAAAGTTACCATTTATTTTAGCACGCGCAACTTTACAACTGGCACCCCATAAAGATGTGTATCAAAATTTGTGATTTTCATACTAAAAGTTACTGGAGTTATTGTAAATGTTACCATGACAGTTCAGAAACACATCCTAAGGTGGTAAACATCTGCTAAGGCCTTTACTCTGAAATGTGTGAGTGAGTGAGTGAGTGAGTGAGTGAGTGAGTGAGTGAGTGAGTGAGTGAGTGAGTGAGTGAGTGAGGCTGGAAGAAGTTGGCAAACAAACTTTAATCTGAAAGATGCCACCTAATCCCTGTTGCTCAAATGACAGGAGGAGGAAACCATGCACCTTTATCATCATCATCATCATCACCACCACCACAGTGCAGACAGCTGCAGCCTGGATTAGAGGGCAGATGATGAGGTAAGGATCACCTTTTGGTTTGTTGTTGACTCCCACCATGAAGCATAGACACAGGGAGCTGAAATGTCAGTGTGTTTGATGGATATCTCAGGGAACCTCTTAAACATATAGTTCTAAAGCAGGATTAGGAGTCAGCCACTCCCTCAGTCTAAATTTAGGCACAGACATTCCTTCATCCTCCTGTTCATCACACATTAATTCAGCAGAAGTCTGTCTTTAATGTTCCACAGCAGCAGTTCATGGCCCTCAGCTCTGCGCAAACTATAAAAACAAAAATCATCGATTCTTGCATCCATCACTGCCCGCGTTTATGAGCTTGGTGCGCAAAGAAGATGCAATACTCAACAAGTGGGTTAATCTGCTGCGGAAGGAGGGAACTCAACTCATTCTGCAGCATGAGCGAATAATATGCGTTTTGTACACGACTACACATCATTTAGCAGCTGATGAGAAGCATTTACACATGAGCTGCACGCATGCAGGAGAAGATAATGTGCCGAAACTAAAATACGTCATGCGTAAAAGTGACCAAAGCAGTTCCTTCACCTGCTGATCGCCTCTTTTAATTACCTTTAGAGTTTTGACAGTCGCATTCTCCAAGAAGAGAAGCTGCAGTGGTCACAGCAGCTGGATTTCATCACCCAACTCCGCCAGACTCCGTGTAGTGGTTCTTCTCCAATCTCCACCAAAATAATAATTAAAAAAAAAAAACAACCTCCGATTAGATCAAAACAGTGTTTTCTTTCCTGCAAATTAACCCCAAAGTGCGCACAAGTACTAGTCTGCAAGTTAGGCGTGCAGCTGTGCACAGCTGGACCGGACGGTGTGCCAGCAGCGCTCTATGCTCGAATCCAGCTGTGCAGCGTCACACTGCAGAGCCGCAGTCCCGCCTATTGGTCGTAGCTCAGCAACGCCACAGCCTGGACGCCATAGGCCAGCGCCATTACGCACAGTCCCCACGGGATTCTGCAGCAGTGACGCGTTCCTGGGAGACCAACATCAGACATCTGCATGCACAACCTGAACACACGCACGTGCACTATTTCTTCTCCAGTGTTTAATTATTTATTTATTTTTTTTTTTTTTTTTTTTTAACACGCACACTTAAAAAATGGAAGCTGGTCGAGTTTATTCGAGTGCTGCGTTCGCAAACACTTGCAGAGTTGGGATAATACGTTCTTACAGTCCTTTCCTGTTATTTTTATTTTTATTTGAATAATGACAAATTGTATAATTTATATTTATATTTATATATATATTTATTTATTTTTTTAATTGGATTTCGTTGCACAAGAAAAATACGTCTGAAAAACTCTTCAACATAGTCCAGACTCTGTAGTTTCAAAAGTTGGATAATTGTCCCTCAAATTCCAGCGAGCAACCAAAAGACATAGCAAAAAACTAAAACATTTATTTTATTATGATGGTTTGATTTCCAATTATCTGTATTTATTTATTTTTATACTTAAAAATAGATTCAGTGTTTCTCATTTCATCATTTCTCCTATGTTTTTCTTTTGTATTTATCTGTTTTATAATGTATTGGACTGTTTTTATTATTCTGTTTTTATTGTAAAGTGTCTTTGGGTGGCCTAAAAAATTCTAATGAAATATATTATTATATTAGATTGTCTACTGTAACTACTTTTATTTCATTAGTCTTCTTTTCCACACAAAAAGTAGTTTTTCTATATTATGCTTATTGTTGTTACTGTGGTAGTTTCTAATTATTTTTCTTGGTGTTCCATGTGTACTTTAAGTACTATGTAAATAAGTTATATGGGTATGAAATAGGAGTTTATTTATTTATTGTTGAAAAAGTCAAAAGTATTTTAAAGAAAGTAACATACTACATTATAATGATCTGTTATATATAAACAATGAAAAAAAAAAAACCTTGAAAACTTAATTCTAATGCGCTGAATAAAATTAGGAAGTATTTTTTCCTTTTTTTATTTTTCTTTTTTTTCAAAGATAATCTGTTTACAAATAATCAATACAATTATTTATTTTTTAAAAGAAGATATTTTAGGTTAATTATTAACCACAAAAACATAAACCATAATATATTTAGATTTAAAAAAGCTAGCCAGGCATTCACTTAAAAATTATTTGATACGACGACATTTTGACTTTGGAGGTCAAATAGCTGATAGCCCTGAAGGCAGCATGTGATAGCCCCGCCCCTATCAGGAAGTAGTGGTACGTTCAGCGGTCAGTCAAGTGGTCAGTAAACTCTCTTTTAATTCTCTTACTTTATGGCAACGTATTAGCTTGTTTCTGTCCTAATATGTGATTGCTTTCCTTGCTTGTAAGTCATTTTTCAATGAGTTTTTAGTTTTAGGAAATTTTATTGGTTAACTTTGCGTGCCTGTTCAAAATTAACCTAAAAGTGTCAAACGTCTCTAATGTGAAATTAATCAAGTTTATAGTTTGTAATTTGCACATTTTTGGTTAAAACTGGCTTCATACATGACAGTTTCTGGCCAAAAGAAACATCTTAATGTTGCATTTAGAAGTGGGGAGGAATTTAATACATTCAACTCGATAGGAATGTGAAAAAAAATAAATAAATTATGCAATCCTCAATACATTTTTGTCAGATAAAGTCATACTAAATGCTTCATAGATCAATAAATCGAAAATCATTTATTGGGAGCATCAACAGAAAGAAAGGGGGAAAAAAAAGTCCTCAAAAGTTTTTTTTTTTTTTTTTTTTTAACTTACAGAAATATTTACAGGGTACAAACAATATTTACAAATTATATACATACATACAGGCAATCACTTCACGCAGGGAACACTTTGCTGAGTGAGCAGTAAAAATAAAAATAAAACAAAAATAATACAGATTTAATGCAGGGCTAAGAAACAAACAATAAAGGCGGTTACAAAGTTGTAGTGACATATATGTTGTAGAGTTTTATAAAGGATATTGCTTTTTTATTAGAAGAATGTTTGGCAGAGATTATATAATTGTTTTCCATTTTTAGCTCAATTATGTTATGAGTTTTTTTTTTTTTTGTGTGTGTGACAGATAATGTTCTATTGAATTCCAGAATGTGAGAGTTATTGGACATTGAAAAAACAAGGGAGTAATATAAAAAGTTTGTTTTTATTTCCATTATGAACACTGTTGACGTTTTCACACATTGCATTGTGGGATGTGGAGTCCCGTAAACTGACGCATAGAGTTTCTTCCCGGTATTCCCCGTAGCATCAGAACCAAGTAAAAACACTTGTATGCATTCGTCTCAGCCACTCCACATCCCACAATGCAATGTGTGAAAATGTCAGCAAACTGAGACTGTTAGAAATTTACTACTACTCACACTAAGTCTGATGTCCAAATTAGTATGTAGTGCGTTTACATTAGATAGTATGCAAAGATTAAGTATGCAAGGCATACCAGGCTGTGTGTGGGACATATTTTAAGTATGCATCATGGGCATACTAGCCATACTCAACTGCCCCATCGTGCATTGCGACTAGAATTTAAACTCGTCCTGGTACCGGTGTCAAGTACTGAGATTATAACCCTAATCCAATCCAATCAACAAATAAAACACATATCCGTTCACTTTGAAAACAAAAATGAATTATAGTCCATATTCACAGGTGCACAGCAGAGGTGGGGCGCACACACCGGTGGGCGTTCACTGTAGCTGTTCCCGCTCAACGTTCTTGAAGCCAAAATACAGCGCTTCGGGGCGCCTCCATCTTGCAAATTTGATGTCATTTGGAGCCAGAGTCTGCAAAGTTGGGTCCGGCAGGAGGAGCCCTGGTAACACGCCCCGCCCATTTAGCGTACTGCCTTGATGAGTTACGCAGCTCAGCTACTCCAAGAACTTAAGTATCTTTCCCACTGGAAATTCTACCAACGTCTTGTTCAGATGATCAGATCATAGAGGTTAGTACTACTACTGGTAGCTCAAAAAAGACGAACAGAAAAGTTTAATGGCGTCTCGGCTTTCCTTCACGACGTAACTGCATATGCTATTCACTAAGGGGACTATTCTCCCATCTGGACTAGCGCTTTTTTGCTCGCCTGCAGTTATGCGCTTCTCTCCTATGAATATTCTCCGGTCCAGGCTGCTGACCCGCCCACAGCGCGCAAGGTAGACCAAAAGCGTGTATGTGTGAATGAAGGCGGGCTGAAGGAAAGGAGGCGGTGATGTCATTTTTTTTGGGCTGTTTAGAAATCACGGAACCTGGAGTTTTCCCAACGCATGTAAATATCATTGAAATTCGTGAAAATGATAAAGTTCACTTTTGAAACGCCTTCATTGATAAACAATGTAACAGGCTGATTTGATCAGATCATTGATCAGATTATCTCAGTGTGACTGAGTCACAGTTAAAATCTCTTTCCTCGATCATCATCACCTTCATCACCTTCCCCATCATCGCTGTAAAGCGTGACTGAGTTAGATGCTGGCGATACGAGGAAATAACGCGGCCGCAGAGCATCCTGCTTTAATACAGAGGAATGTTTGCAGTGAAACAGAACTACTGGCGTCCATAATACACAGTTTTAAATATGAATAGTTTAAAGCGACCTGAGCTGAGCCTCTTTAAATTATGTGTGGGAACAGTTTGTGGTCCATCCTCATCTCATATGACAGCTTGTTTCACTCTGTAGTGGATCAAACTGTGACTTTATGTTAGACATAGTATGAAAATAGTTGAATCACTGTGACCAATGTGGACAGAAGTCTGTTTTAAATAATTGTGCAGCAGCAGCTGAGTGATCACAGCTGCTGCTGCGTGACACACGAGTCTGTGTGGCTTCAAATGTAACTAAGTCCATATTTCTAGTGCACTATATTGTTTCACCTTATTGGGGCGCTGCACTTATTCCAGGGTGCATAAGAGGAAAAGGACTTAAGCACACCGGAGAATGCGCGTAAAGCCAGATTTGAATGGGAACACCCACATTTCAGGGCTGCTCTGCCCGCAATGCGACTGATTCAAATACAGGGGGAGAATAGCACGTAGCCAAAAACAGCACCGCTGTTATTCCGAATTAAATCATTCGGAATTAAAGTGTTCTGCTTCGTGTTTACATGGTAAACACGCTGGACGCTGGGCTTGTAATCGAAGGGTTGCCGGTTCAAGTCTCACCTGGGCCATCACTGTGGGATGTTGAGCAAGTCCTCTAACTCCGAACTGCTCCCCAGGTGCCGCAAAATGGCTGCCCACTGCTCCTCAGGGATGGGTTAAATGCAGAGGACAAATTCCATTAATGTAATAACATTACATGGCCAATTAAAGGCGAAAGCCCCGACTTAATCTTAATAGTAATTCCCGAACTGAGGTTTACATGGAAAACCTGTTTATTTGGCTTTAGTTAATTTCGCTTTATGTCTGGGGGTTGGAAAGGCTTTGATTGGATAGGGGGCGAACATGACGTATCACGTCTGTCAGGAGAAACACACAACAGACATTTTATTGTCAGCTGTAACACAGAAGACCACACATGAGAACTGTTTTTACCTTTATTTTGATTGTAGTTTTGAAGCAGCAGCTCGACAATAACACACTTTGGTTCACGAAGCGGAAGATAGATATGAACTAATCACCAGTAAATAAAGCCCAGTAAAACCCTGGAAAACAATAACCAGGAATAAATAGTTGCTCCCTGGTAAAGATAGTAGCTCTAACAACCGTTACAATGATAAACTTGGTGATATTACAGCCTGTGCAGCAGTATGGGAACGCATTTCCTCTTTCGTCTCCGGGTTTTAGTGTCACCCGTCCGGTGAAGCCAGCACCGTTTGATGAGCTCTGTGTGTTTAATAAGTCCATGTGTCCTTGTTAATTTCCACAGGTTTATGACTCCATCCATCCATTCTTTTCAATAGGTCCATGTCTTTTAAGGCTCTTATTATTATTATGTCGGCTCTTGTCCGGGCGGCCATGTTGGATTATGTCATCACCAAACGCGTCATCGCCGCAAGTCGCGCATGTGCAAAACGACCGGAATGAACTTAAAGGGGCTTTAAGTGCTGTTAACTGTTAACATGAAAGAGGAATTATTTAATTCGGAATTAAAAATGTAATAAACCAGCCACCTAATTCAGAATTAAGTTTCATTTGGAATAAATTAGCATTAGGAATTAAGTGTTTTGCAAGGTCAGGTTAAAGAGGAATTAACTTTTATTCTGTTTTAAAGAGGAATTAAAGCTCCCATGTAAACGTGGCCACGAACAGCAGACGCTGCCCCCGCTTTGAGAGCCGGTAGACTGGGGAAGAAGTCCGGCGCTCAGCCGCTCCGCTCCAAACGATCGACATTTTTGCCGTTTGCTCATAGGTTTTCACCTTTGTGCACAAATGCAAGTGAAACAAAGCCGTGTTACATAGAGCAAACAACTCTTTGGTGTAAATGATAAAACAATGCAATGGGAGCATCTACAGAAAGTTTCATCACGACAATGACATCATTTATCGGATCAGCGAATTAAGACATTACAGATGATCGCATTAATCGCATAATATGCAAAATATCTTCCGATCCGATATAGCCAATCAGATAGGTGTTAAGCCTAGTTTTATGGATCAAATGACCACGCATTGATATTTTACTTGGTCACTTTCTTGCTTAAAATGCTTTCAGAACTTTCAAAGGTGGCGAGATATTTAGCATCAGTGTGCTTCCGGTTTTTGTCGTCGTAGGTTTGAAATGCATCGTGGGAAACTTTGAAGTATACCAGTGGTAATGGTCCTCATCCTAATCATACTAATAGTATATAGTAAACAGTATATACTGATTGAGTTTGTAGTGGATAGTACGGAGTATGCCATTTTGAACACAGCCTGAGTGTTTATAGTGGAGATAAAAAAAAACTTTTGAGCATCAATTTTCAATTTTTACATTTTTTTTTAATTATTATTATCTTATATTTATGGATCAATGAGGCCTACGCTATTGATTAATTTAAATAAGTAATCGGCGGTAGCAGCTTTAAAGTGCAAAAAGTGCCACTCTGCAAATAGAAAGCAAAAACACATTGACAAATATTCCTATTTGTGCATGAACTTTGCATAACAAGTTTTTTATAAAACATGGAACTACAACAGTTTACACAGCCCAGATATAAGATGTTAACATGTTCTTTTTCAACAACATCAGTATCTTTTAATTTCCTAGCAGCAATTGAGACCTTTGGACATTGACTATGTCTTCTTCAGT
Organism: Gouania willdenowi; assembly: GCF_900634775.1. NCBI lineage: Eukaryota > Metazoa > Chordata > Actinopteri > Blenniiformes > Gobiesocidae > Gouania > Gouania willdenowi. Next base: position 20,499,427 of record NC_041061.1, on the reverse strand, counting down.
TGAAAATCTACGCTCGTTTGGGACAGATGTAGCAGGGAATGAAAGGTATGCTTCATTCCTCATATATTATTTTGGTTTCAGAAGCCTCTTTAGATGGACACCGAGGCTGTGAGCGGTTTGCTGGAGGAGTGTGTCATTGCAGCAGCGGCAGAGACCACCCAGCTGTCAGAGGCCTGTAGGAACCACTACAAGAGCTGCAGAGGTGAGACACTAGATGGCGCTGTTTCTTAGTTTTAACCAGCACAAAATGTTGCTGGAAGCATCTAATTTTGTGTAGAAAAGGAAAGTGTAGGACTTGACTGGAGAGTTTTTTTTTTATTGAAATCTGCATCAACAAAAATAGTTGGTGGTGTCTGCATGTTTAGCTTCCTGTTTCGTTGCCTGTCTATAAATTTCCAAGTCAGTGTTATTTATTAATCATAACTTTACGTAACTCATAAGATGAGCGAAACAAGATTCAGCAACAGTAAAAACACTGATAGTTATTTGTGCTTTTTATGTGCTTTTTTTTTTTTTTTTTAGAAAATAATTTCATTTTAAGTGAGGAAATAAATGAATAACACAATAACACTAATGGTGTTCTGCATGCAATAAAATATTTCATAAAATATCAGCTCATGAACTATTTGAGTCAGCAGTTATTGTTGTCTTTTTTTAATGTGTTGATGTATTCAAATGTATTTGTGTTTGTAAGGAACTTGTTTACACTTTAAGTTGGGAATTGTTTTATTTATTTAGTTTTTTTTTTTATTTATCGAGATGTTTATCGTTATCGTGATAAATACCAGAAATTATCGGGATCATTTTTTAAGTCCATATGGCCCATTCCTAGTTAATAGTAATGAGGCATTAGTAAGAAGAGGGCAAATGCTCTAAAATCTCACTTTCATAACTTTCATTTTTACCTCTCCGTGTATGTAGGGTGTGTTGCTACAGAAAGACGCGCACACACACACACACACACACCTAACCCTTTAAATGGGAACGATTAGTAGAATATTGTTAAAATGTGAAAATGAGTCAAAAAACACAAAACTAAATTTTCATTTAAAAGAAATGCAAAACGACAATAGAAATGCACAAAACTACACCAAAAATACGCAAAATGACTCCAGAATTCCACTGAAATGGTAACAAAAAATAATAATTATGAAAGGAAATTCACAAAAAAACAACAGAAAGACACAAAAAAACACATAATGACTTCAAAAAACATACATTACTAAAAAAAAATACACCAAACGACAAAAATATAAAGATGAGTAAAAAAAAAAAAACTACTGAACAATATTCATTCCAAAATTCTAAATAAATGCTCAATATAGTCAAAGCTGCATTAGCATATAGATTTACTTATGAGTAAGTTTTTTGAATTTGATGTACAAATCATTATTTTTTTTTGTCCCTCACAATACATCACAGTTGTCCTTACAGGTCCCTCATGCACCGTGAAGGAAGCTGCAGGTCTTACCAGATGGGTTATAGCAGTGGCTACACCCGTTTTGCTTTTTTTTTTATCATGATAAACCTAAGGAAATAGGTTGTATATTTATTTATTTTTTTCCCCTGGAATTTGTTCACTGTTAAGTTGAAGTTTTGAAAATTAACTTTGAATACAATTTTGAGGAATAACTGACAATTGCTTGTTCGTTTTAAGAGGTCTTAAATATTTCGTAATGCTATTGATATAGTTGTTTACAAACACAAAAGTGGAATTTATCCAATTACTCAATTAATCGATGACAAAATTTACAGAATACTAGATTACAAAAATATTCGATCGCTGCAGCACTAGTCATTTAACAAAATGTAGTCGACGAAATCTATGACGAAAATCTTTAGTCAACATACTGAACACTGAGATAAGCTGATTTTCCTCAACATCTTTTAAACATTTAACACGATGCAATATTTGTCTGGTGCGGTATGTCAGAGATATAACTAAAATTAAAAGGTCTTCAATTTTGCCCGCCTCTCAACCAGCCATTTTCAAAATGGCTGCCTCCAGGTTGAATTTGTTTTCAGTCTTTGTGAGTTTTCGTGAATGCTCGGATTAGCGGATCCCTTTAAATGTCGCCGCAAATTGTGTGGCAGTGTTTCCTAGGCTAAAGGAGGTTATAAAGGAAGCATTGAGCCTCCGTTCCTTAGCTTTTAGAGAAATGGAAAGCTCCTTATCATGGCTGCCACTTAAACACTTTCAGGAGTTAAGGAAAAGTGGATAGGAAAGGAGATAGGATCGACTATTCGGACGCACCCTATGTCTGTATTTAATGTGTTCCAAATTTCTTGTACCTAGTGGAGTTCCTTTATATGTTTTTCAGACTCGTTGTGTGCTGAGCTGGCCTCTCTACTGCAGGAGGCTGTGGAGATGAAGTGGCCATTTGTCCCTGAGAAATGGCAGTACAAGCAGTCAGTCAGTCCAGATGACAAGTCTAACCTCAACGACCTAATCAGCAGACACCTTCCTCAGCTGCTGGTATGCAACAAGCTGTGTGTAGCAGAATGTTCGCGCCCTCACCTTTCTGCATCACTTATGGCGTGTTTCCACTGGCTCTACTCAGCTCGGCTCTCGGGGAAAAAGTACCTCCTCCATGGTACCTGGTACTGCGTTTTTAGTACCTCCTGCATTGAGGTTCCAAAAAAAGCAGCCCTGGTCTGAAAATGTGACGTAGGCTCAAAGCAGACACTGATTGGGTCTGAGAATCATTACAGCGTAGAGTCTTCCACTCATGCACAGAGGAAGCATTTGGCTGCCATTGATTTTTGTTGGCAATCTTGTGAGGATGGCAGCAAAAAAAAACAATCCGTGGAGTCTGGCAGTTTCACATGTCAGATTGGTGCTCAATTGAAACGCTCGGGTCCCGAAAGCGAGGAGTGCAAAGCCGCGTAGAGCCGTTACCGCCAATGGAAACGCACCATTAGTGGTATTTTTATGCCCCAGGCTCTGCTAAAGGCATCCATCGTGGCCCAGGAGCCGCGCTCGGCTATGGCAGTCGTCTTGTTGGTGGACCGCTTCCTCTACTGGATCGATGAGTCAAGTCGTCTATTGAAGATCGCCAAGCTGCTTCACAGACGCCATCATGACGTTGCAATAGCTCCACAGCTGGTGATACGACAGGCCAGGGTCTATCTGAACTCTGGTAACGTAGGAAGGCTTTGATATCAGTCACTTGTGTGACAGTAATTGATTCAAACTTGATGCTTGAAATTAAACAAGCGTAATTTTTATACCATTATCTATGTGTTAGGCAAACTGCAGAAAGCAGAATATATCCTAAGCAGTTTGATTTATGGCAGTGGAGCAACAGGTATTCAGTAGTTTTAATGCACTAATCAGAGGTATGAACTAATGACCTGTTGACTTTGGCTGATCTTTACTGTGCAGGGTCCTGGGTTTACCATTCGGAACCAGACAGGGTTCTCGTGCAGTCTGTTAGCACTCAAGTGCGTGGAATGATTCTGCAAAAGCTTGGTGAGATGATCTTTAACTTTAAGCTTTTACATGCTTGGTCACATGATTAATTATCTGAGTCAGACATGGGTAACTGGCGGCCCAGGGACCACATTTTGATTTAAAGCGGCCCACAAAGTAAATGCACCAAAATGACTCCAGAAACGCAAAAGGTGCCTAAAAATATTCAAAACGACAGAACAATTAACAAAACAAGAACAAAAATACACTAAATGACAGAAAAATATACAAAACAAGAATACAAATGCACAAGGTGAGAACAAAAATATAAAATGACAGAAAAACATATGAAGCAACTAAAACATAAACAAAATGCCTTAAGCAAACACAAATATATGAAAAATAAAAACACAAAATGACAAGAAAAACACACAAATAAGGCAAAAATACACAAAATGATTCCTAAAAAGACAAAACGACCGAAATACTAAAAATGCCTCTAAAAACACACACAAAATGACAACAAAAATACACAAATTGACTCCAAAAACACACTAAAAAAATTACACAAAATGACAACAAAACAAGGCAAAATCTTTTTTTTTCCCCCTGTTTTAATGCTCAGTTTGATAATTATTCTAAATGTAGACATGGAAGTCGATAGTGTGCTCCTTAGATCAGACAATCACACTTTTGTGGCCCTGATGTGATAAAAGTTGCCTGTCTCTGATCTTAAATACTCTGTGGCAGGTCTGTGGCTTGATGCTGCAGAGCTAATCTGGGCTTCTCTGGTTGTCTACTTCGCCCTTCCTGAACCAGATAAGAAGGTAGCAAAACACATCAATTATAAAGCATCGCTTTGGTTATGCCGGGTACTAAAACGGTTAAATAATCCTGCATTTTTATTCATGGTCATCCTTTAGGGCATTGGAACCTCTCTGGGAATACTGGCCAACATATTGGTGTCTATGAATATTGAGGACTTTGAAGCTTTCAGGGCTAATGCAAACATCAATTTTGTAAGACCAAATGAGCATGGACTTTACTTATGGAAAAAAAAACTGGATATTTTCATTTCTATGTATTAATATTAAAAACGTGGTGATTCATTCTGCAGTCTTTATTTGGAAATGCAAGTCATCGTCTCCTGTTGGCGGCTAAAGCAGCTAAGATGGCGGTGGTATACAGTCAATACACATCGCTCTATGTGTTGACCAATGTGGTAAGAGATTTACATTAGAATCGTACCTAGCACCACTTTTGTTTGACTGCTGTTTGCTGAAGTTAACAATCAGCTCAATTTTTTTAGAAATATATAGCAATTTTTAAGTTAGCTTTATTTTGCTAGCTCATTAAAACATTTATTAAACCAGTTGTGCTCGGTTCTGTAACTCACTACCTCATATTTTCTTATAAGAATGACCCCTGGCACACTTTCTAGTCAAAACACAAAGTAGCCCTATTGAACTAGCTACTGCCACCTATTGAAAGGAGGACTATTTAGTTACCCTACTTATGAGTGTTAAAGATTCATGCAAAATCTATGGCTAAAGGCTTGTGTCACCAACATAGCCAATATGTCACCTGAAGCATAACAATATAAAATGAATAACAGTAGTTGAATTTATTAGCCTTATTTGATATTTTTGGTACTGTTTTAGGAAGTTTAAAAGCTAGTAAAGTCATCTAAACAGGTAGAGACGAAATTTAAAATAAACAAAACCTATTTTTCTTTACTGAACACCATAAGCACTTAGGTGGGGAGTAGAAGAATAAGTGGGATAAAGGTTGTTACTTTAGCTCGTTGTATAGCTTGGCTGGTGCAATGCTTGCAATCTGTTGTCTGGGTGATTTCGAAAGTTGGACACTGGGTGTGATGGCCCATTGACTTGTTTTTTTTTTTTTTAATGGCTTGAATGTAGCTAACAGCAGGTGTAGACTGTAGACCAATCATGCAAAGGTCTAAAGCCCTGTCCTCAAGGGGATGTACTGATCTATTATTTGGCCATGTTAGGTAATTGGAACTGGAAGTACAAGCGTACAAGATAATACCTTTGAAGTAATTACTGTATGCCAGAATTTCTAAACTTGGTTCAAGAGAATTGCATTCCTGGTTTCCTACACCAAGAAGACGCTTGTTGCTATGCTTTCTACAGAATTGCACAATGAAACCCATGTCAGATTCAAGTGTGTTGGAGCAGCTATTCATCTTGCTTTCTTTAGGTGACTCAAGGGACCTGCTTGCTAACCTATAGTTTCTCCATGGAGTGCCCTGCGTCTCAAAGACAGTCGTTCCTGCTGCAGGCCAAAGAAGCATTTGAAATCGGCCTACTGACCAAAGCAGAGGGCGATCTGGTCACTAGCCAACAAGAGCTTCACACTTTAATCAAGGCGGCCTACTCCCTCATTTTGGCACACAAATGGATGGGCACTGATGGAGAGACTCTGGCCCAGGCAACCCAAGCCTGCCAAAATGCCTTAGCTAATCTCTATCAGTACTGCCATGCTAATACCAAAGACAAAGATGATATTTGCAGCAAGATCATGAACAAGCTGGCCTGTGTCAAAGTCTTTTTGCGAGTAGAACCTTTTTCTAACTCAGACACAAAGTCCTTTATCCCTGACAGCTACAAACATGAGGAAGGTGTCGCTGTAAATTTCACTTTTGACGGTTTCTCTGAAATAATGCGGAAGTTTCACAAGTATCATGCATCACTGAGCAAAACCACTGAGAGGAAGTGTAGAGGGAGTCAAGATGAGCCTGATGGGGGAAGGCTTTGTCTGACAGCACTCGGCACAACCATTGACACCGACTGTGACCCTGAGAACAAAAGATTAAAAGATGCACCAGAACCAGAGACGTCAAATCCATCACATAAAGATTTTCCTGTGAGGCCAGAATTTGTTTCTACTCTTGGAAGCGCTGGTGGCTCATTGCCCAGTCTCAGCAGTCATTCTGATGGGTTTGCTGTAATGCAAGCTGATATTGTGACACTGGACACTGATGTTGATGAAAATGCCCCAAAACAAGCAGGATTGTTGCAATCATTATCCCAGCTCGCTCTTAAAACATCCTCCAGTTCTCTTGGAGACAGCTTTGGTTCTCAGTCATCATGGGAGAAAGTCACTGCCGACCCAAGCGGCAACTCATTCGGAGAAATTCGGCCTGTCAGCCTATCAAACATAAGAGGCAGCCAGAGCAGCAAGTCACAAGACTCTGACGGGAGTTTCTTTATTTTGGAAACTGTTAATTCAGACTTTAGTGATCTAGATCTTGATCAGATTACCAGAAACCACACATCTGCATCTCCACCTCAGCACTCGCAGGCTGGACCAAGCCAATGCGCCGTCACAGAAACCTCCACGGAGAGTTCCTTTGAGATGATGGAGAAGCAGGACATCGGGGAAGTGTATTCACCTGAGAAGCAGAACCCTCAATGCTACTGGTGTTTGAACCAGTGCGCTCTCGTTGACGGTGTTGCTGGTAAACAGCTTGTGTTGTCAAAGGAAGATTACCAAGCCCTGCTGGCCGGAGTTTGTCATGAATGTCTGATGAAGAGGTTACAGAGTCACAAGACACCATTCCAGATCAAGACGCATGGAGCATCCTACAGTGAGTTTGTTTTCAACAGAGGTGTAACAAGTACTGATATATCCTACTCAAATAGAAGTACTGTTAATTGGTTGAAATTGTGTACAAGTAAGTCATACATGAAAAGCTGAAGTACAAGTAAAAAGTAGATCAAATAAATAGTCCTCAAAGTAAAAGTTACTAGTTACTTTCATCCCCCACATTTATTTTTGGTAATAAATGTTGCCACGGTTCCCATACAGTAAACATCTCATGTATAAACTTAAAAAGGAAGAGACCAAATCTTGCACAATTGGAAGTTTATTTATTTTCCACAAAGGCATCTGTATGAAATAAGATATTTGTCACAATGAATTAAATTCAAAATAAAAAGATTCTCAGGCTCCAAGTATAGCTACATTTATGAACTCTAAAACTGAGAAAATAACCGGTATTTAATGCTGATTTGGCTCCGTGCATTACATTAAATCTGGTTGGTCGGTTATCAATGTAAATTTTACGCAGTAATTAAGAAAATAAAATGTGGGTATTTCAAAGCAAGTGCGTTATCTATCACATGATTTTGTGACATTGTAAGGGGGACTCGGATAAATGAAAGCAAGGATTTATTCATTGCTCTGATTCTGATGGGGAATTAGTAATGGAATGTGAGGAAAGCAGTGAAAATTATGAAAATGACAGACAGCAGCAGGAAGTTCTACTTCAGGCTTTCATCATTGCTCTCTGGTGATCAGGCAGCAGGGACAACTGTCGTGTACGGTGTTGCCACGTTGCTATCTGCAGCTTGGATACAGAAGCAGAAGGTGCAGATACAGACACTGCTTCTCCCTGTTGGGATTTCCTTTACTCTTGGCTCCGGTCCGGTCCCAACGGTCTACTCAGCCGAAATCCAGCCTGGTGCTTTAATGCTAGAGGAGGACTTCAACTTACAATAAAACTGAAGTCAAGGAATAGAGTTGAGTGAGCAATTTATATCCTTCATCCCGGTGAGCGTAACTTCCAGGAGCTAATTTGGACTCTACCCCGGGCATGAGGCACCTTTCTCAGCTTTTGGAGAACCTGAGATACCACCTGGTTCTATTTTCAGTTTTTCACTGTTCCCAAAAAGTGTGTGCCAGGAGCAGGCCAAATTTGGACTCTACCGCCATGAGAGACACATTTTCGGCATATTACAACATTTATATGTCAAACCTAAAGCCATAGTTAATATATCTTCAGTTCAGTTCAGTTTTACTTAATAGAAAATGTTTCAATACTGATTTAAATGTTTTTGTGTTTACTACCAGAGTTAGATTTGCTCTGTAAATCATCATTCTCTTAGCACTGTTTGATTGTAATTTTGGTAAAAACAAATTTCCCCGCTGTGGCGTGTCTACTAGGATAGATGTGTTTATCATTGCTAAATAAGAGTCTCTGGTAAAGAATTTTAGGCCGCTTTGATGATGTTATATTTTTGAAAAAAGACGATAATTAATACAATAATCTATCTTTTACTGACAACCACGTAAGCTGATTCAGCAGGACTTTGGTGCTGGTTCCATAATCGTAGCGTAACGCCAGTTGAGCTACGCGGTTTTGTAAGGTCTGTAACCCTTTTAACACCCAGCTGTAGCATTTAACCACACTACTGAGCAATAGTCAAAATATGACAGAACCAGAGCTTGGGTTATTTGTTCAGTTCAGTTGCTTTCCATGTTAAACAATTACTTTGTCTTTTTGTCATGTTCGCTGATACCAGACAGGATCCAATTAAAATTCCGAATTTCTGCTCCAATCTTTATGATTATTGGCAACAAGCCTTTGCCCTAGTCGACGCAACTTTACCTCTTTCGGAAAGCAACGCGAAGAAACGCTATCTTTAGGGTGTTTTTGCAATCATACACAATGCATTGCTTTTATATTACGACGGTTGTGAAGTAATCACATGTGAGAAACAGGCAGCTGGTGGGGGGATGTGGAAGTGGAGTCCCCCCTACAATGTCACAACTACGGGAAATGTTGACCCTGATTTCAAGGGCTGACAGCAGCACTTGTGCTTTAATTGTTTCCTATTACAACATGCTTTTAACCATACATGTCATGTATCAAAATGATTGTTGAGAACTATTTTTTATCAAAATTTCCATGTTAAATTTCTGTATTAAAATACTGCCAATATATACTTTTTCCTCTTTGAATTGAGGTTTTTGATTTAATTGTTTGGCGTTTTTGCTTGAAAACACAGAAAAGGGATATTATGATGCATGTATTATATCAAACTGCACCATATTTCATTTAACTAACTGTAGCTTTGGGCTACAAAGCCTAATCAGTTTCTGTCTTTACTGGAGCCAGTATTGACTAATCTTTATAAGTTGATTACACAATACCTTTGATTTTCATTTAGATGCTCTTCGACTAAAGTTTTCTAAGGCCACAGGACTTTGGACCGCCATGGAGACCTGTGTTTACATTGGTGATCCCATGGGGATGCAAGGCACACAGAGAGCAGCACTATGGGTGCAGTTTCTACACCAAGAAGAGAGATTAAGCAGGTATGTCGCTGCACAACATACAGCCAACAAACATAGCTGAGATCACACCACTGATAGTTTTGCACGTGGAAAACGTTTTTCAGCTATGTCGGGAAAGACTATTTGAAACCAAAGGAGATCAAGTTTCATCTGAAGGATGTTGAACGCCAGATGACAGCCCAGCACTATGTCTCTGAATTCAACAAGAGTCTGTATGATAAAGAAGTCCTGGCGCAGATCTTCTTCATTCCATCAGAGGCACTGTTGGTAAGAAAAAAACAGACAACGCTTCAAGGGCTCACTGGTTTTAATAACCATTATGTTTAATCCTGCATTTCTTATGGGGAAATATCGAGAAATATCCATCTTTGTTGGCAGTGGAGCTGTTTCTGAGGCCAAAATTGAGAGAAAAGCGTCTAGATGACAATATGTAATAACTTAATGATAGTTGCAAGTAGTTCTCAACTAGATCAGACAAGGGAAACTGGCGGCATGGGGCAACACGTGGCCCTCAGTCTAATTTTGTGCAACCTTCCAAAGTAAACCCCACAAATGACTCCAAAAACACGCAAGATTATAGAGAAATAAAATTACACAAGACGACTACAAACATACACATAAATAACAGAAAGATATAGAAAAACAACAACAAAAAGGCACAAAAGGACTTTGAAAATCACACAAAACAACATCAGAGGAAAAATACACAAAATGACTCCAAACACACAAAACAATAATAAACATATATAAAATAACGATAAAAGCACACAAAACAATACAAACATACACAAAAACATATAGAAAACAACAGCCAAAAATGACAAGAAAAAATACAAAAATTGATAACAGACAAGCACCCAAAAAAACCCTAAAACGACAACGAAAATGCACAAACCCTTTGTTTTTTACTGTATTAAATGAATTCTAAATGCTGACATGAATGTTGATTAATGTGTCCCTCGGATCAGACGATCATATTTTTTTGGCCCTTGGTGTTATAAAAGTTGCCCGTCTCTGAACTGGATATTTTAATATTTAAATGAAACATCTGCAATTAGCCACAAAGTGTTCTAACTCCATTCCTGATAATTACCATTGTAAAGTGAGCTAGTTCTTTTCACTAATAACCAAAAGTGGTATCACAACGTTTCATGGCTTGTTGCCATAGTAACGAGCCATGAACATGAAACATCAGCGTACTCATGTCCTTATTTGTGTAAGAATGTCTGTTTCTGATGTGGTGGTGTGTGCTGCTGAGTAGATTTTGGATGGAGATGTGATCTGTGGGTGTTTATCAGTGGAGCCCTACATGCTCGGAGACTTTGTTAAACTCACCAACAACACTGGGAAGAAAGTCCAGAGTTTCCCAGCTACACAGTATGCCCTCGCCTTTGGGCACTTCACTTACCTGCTCTCCGCTGGCCAGGAGGTGGTCGTAGATTTGCAAGGTGTGTGTGTGACAGCCAGGGAAGATTTTGGGCAGCAGCTCATATTAAGGGAGAAATATAATTTATTTTGTTGTGTTTCATAGGATGGGTTACAGCAAATGGAAAAGGGCTGACTTACCTCACTGACCCCCAGATACACTCTACAAGGACCCCCAAAGGGCCCTCTAACTTTGCCGAAAGGGGCCTCAGGTACTTTGTAGAGGAACAGCACGGACCAGAATGCAATGGGATTTGCAGGCTGCTCCAACTCCCGTCACTGGGCACATGGCCAAATGTTATTTCATAGCAACTTTTAGCTGTTTTTACCAAGAGTGGGCCCTGGTGGTCCTAGAGAAGTTGATATTTGTGCCAGCACCGTAGTCCAGCTTTCATTATTCTAACCCCAGGGTTCCCATGGATCCTTAAAAAAGTCTTAAAAGGCATTTGACTCAAAAATCCAAAACAAATTGTTATTTTGCATGAAAAAGTCTTAAATCTGTTTTTCAAACTGTCTTAAAGATGTAACACATGGTTTGTAAGATTCAGATTTTTGTTTCTGACAATGTAATAAGTCTCAGATCTCAATAGGCAGTAATTGTTTTTCTGTTTTTTTACATATGCTGTTAGTTGTGTTGACTAAAAAGTGCCGTCATATTTTTTGTCAGCTACATTTCAGTGATGGTAACAGAACTATGACTAATTTGAAAATAACATGTGAATGAAGACTACATCAAGTATATGGATATTTTCTTTAACTAATGGGAACAAATCCAATCATAACTACTTAAGTTGAGTGGAAGGCGGGACAAGCCGGTAAGTGATCCAATAGGGAGTAAGCTGATTGTGTTAGCCAACATAAGATGAATAATGTGGTCTGTGTTACACATGAATCATTATTACCATCCCATATTGAATAACTTTATATTTATATTCTAGTCGAATATATCTGTAACAGATTAAGTCCACTAAAATGTTATGTCATTTAGTCGACTAAAACTAGACTATGACTAAAGAATAAGTCCCGATGACTACATTTTGATTAAAGCTAAGTTGCATTTTAGTCAGAAGCCTATGATTGTCTAAAGCTAAATAAAAATGTGCTGTCACAATGAACACTGATGATAGCATAATCAACAAAACAGCTGTGTGGTTGTGAGCGTAGCTCTTGATGCTGATGCTACATGCTAGCTACCGTATACTAGCTACTAGCTGCATGCTATTTCAATGCCTGTTGTGTACACGTTTATTGTGAAATAGGGCTTAGATTTAATGTTAAGTGGCATTTAAAAGGTACTAAAATAATGTGATTAATTTTGAGCTGTTGGAGCCCTGAAGCCTTCAGACACAGAAACATGACGCTATTCTGAACTATTTAGCATAGCTTTGTTTAACAGATGAGTTTGAATGGGATTTTAGCCCCAACTACAATAAATACCCAGGGGAGCAGAATTATAAAGTGATTTATTTCACAAACCTTTGAAGAAGCTGTCTTCAACAGATTACATACTTTATAAAATCATGACATCAACAATAAAGTAAACCATGTGACACATGAGCTCAGTTCATGCTGTATTGAGTGTTTCATGTCTGTTCTATTTCTAAATACTTATTGACAAGTGGCATTGTGGCGCTTTAAAAATCAGACTTTCATCTCTGAAAGAATGGAATTTACAATCACATTTATTGTGCAGTGTTGTGATATAACTGTAACTGAGAAAAAGCAACGTAAAAGCCAATTGTTGAATAAAGAATCACAACCTAAATTCTTAGATGTTATGGCCAATGTGTTAGCACAGGCGTCTTCAAGAAAAAAATCTGTCTGTAACATAACTTATCTAATGTGGAAGTATACTAACAACAACAGAATCAAAAACCAAGCCATGGTGAGCCAGAAAAAAAGAACAGAAGAAGGGAAGTAACCTTTGAGACTTCCCTCTAAACAAGAATGTCAATTTACCATTCATTTCATAATCCTTCTTATAGCAACTGACAAATCTCCCAACCGGTTTGCAGTTAAAGCTGTAGTATGTACGTTTTTGTTTTATTTTTTGGCATCATTTGGTCAAAAATCCATAATCATCTTTGAGCACATTGTAATCCAAAGTGTTCTGAGTGGACAGTGAATCTCTTTTCCTTCTCTTGGTCCTCTAAATGAAGTTTAGAAACCCAGTGGCATGACAAACCCCTGCCTTAATTAATGTGTTTGATTAGTGCACTTGTGTTCTGTTGATTTCATTTCATTTTTTCAATCAGAGAGTGCAAACCTCCAAGTGCAAAATATCCTCATTGGCAGTTATCTGGATCAGTGATCCTGATCATCATGCCATGATCATTCACACTTTAAAGGCTTGGAAGAAATGTATATCCTCATTAATACATTTTTAAGACAAATTGCAATGGAATGTGCAATCCAGGTCTGATCCGGATGAACTCTGACGTTTCTTTTTATATCAATGTTAATTCATTCATTTTAAATGAAAGTTGAATATACATTTTTGTAACAAACCTCGGGAGTGAATCACGAGGCTGCGCTCATTATGTAATTGCAGGAATCACATGATGGCAAAAAGTGCACTGACAAAGCATAAACTATGAGCTATGGTAGGTATGAACTAAACTAGTTTTACCAGGTCTCCTTTTGTATTTAGTCACATGGCAATGAGTTTGCGTGTAAAAGAAACACATTTGTTTAAACATTACATTTGAAAGTAGTTGAACATAGAGCCACGTTTTCATTCATAAACAACAGAATTTAATAACAGATGAAGACATTGTCTGTGATGAAAGGCTAAACTTTCCTGTGCAACCAAAAATGGAAATAAACATCTCCTAATAAGCACGTAACTAAACACACAAATTAGGTAGTGTTATATTTTCTGGTAACTGGCGACGTGTAGGGTAAAAAAAAAACCAGAGGAAACCGTGGGAAACATTATTACAAAAAGGAGAAGAAGAAAGTGTGTGTGACAACCTCCCTCCAGTGATGTCTGAGGCTTTCTGGCTCTTTCTCAGATCATTTGGTTAAGGTGTTGTATCTATGGTGGCTTTCTCAAGCATCTGACCACCAGTGTAAGTTTGCATGTAGGTGTGTTGAAGTGTGACCATTATGGCGTCTGTCTATCGCTGTCTGTCTTCATGTCCCTTTTCCCTGTTTGTCTCAGTGTATACGGCTCTGTGTCTGAAGGCGTGTTAGTTGTTGTGCTTGTTGTTACATACAAGTTCATCATTGGACAGCTGTGACCCCCCCCCCCCCCTTCCCCTCCTACACCAGTGATTAGTTGTATATATGGTCTCTGAGGGGGGATCACTCCCCCACACTTTGAAACCCCCTGCTCTATAGATTTTATAGACACCCAGACTTTTTTGGAAAAATCATGATCAAATGAGCAATCCCGGTTCGGATTAAACTCGGTGGGCTGATTGAGGAACCAACCTGATATAACGGAGTGAAATTTCTTAAAGATTAGTCAATTTTGAAGCAAGATATGAATCATTGAAATTACGCCAATGATGAGAGATAGAGATATGTTGTTTTCAAACTGATCCAGAATGACTATATTAATCTGGATCTCGTCCAAATTTTATCGGAATTTTCCATGCTGTAAGGTCTGTCTTTGGTTAGAATTTTCTGACATAATCCTGCTTATTTCTATTACTCACTATTATTGTGCTACCTACTGCTCCTTACTGGTCAGGATGGATAGTTACATGACTGCGAGCCAGCATTGGCACAAACACCCAACAACGCAAGTCCTTTGCTGTCTGAATATTTACCTCCGCCAAGGAGGTTATGTTTATTATTGATTGATTGATGTGTTTGTTAGTGAACAGCCTAATGCAAAAAATACTGGACAGGTTTAAAGAAATTTTCAGGAAATATCCAAAATGGGATAAGGAACAAGTACATCGATTTTGGGGGTGATCCGGATCAACATCTTGAAAGGGATTAGTTTTTAAAAAATCTTAAAATCCCTATTTCTTATCATTGGCAAAATTTAAAAAAATGTATGTTTCTTTTTTTTTTTTTTATCTTGTCTGCACATGCTGTCAAAGGTCAACACTACAAGAAGTGCAATCATTATGAGACAGCAATGCATGTTTCGTTTCCCAACTTAAGTCAAGCTTATTTCCAGTCAAATGACAGCTACCTCATTCATTCCACCTATCACTCTATTTCTAATAACTCGAGTCAAACTTTAAACTCACCTCATTACATTAATAAGGCTCGTCATGATTATTACTAGAACCTATACTCATCAAACCGAAACCCTAACCCTGAAGATATTAAAACTTTAACCTACCACAGCTAACCATAGAACAGAAACAACCTTGGACTCACCTCTAACCTTCAAGAATTTCAAAGTGCATTGGATAGTATCTCGACAGGCAAAGCACCCGGCCCAGATAGGTTCTCTGCTGAATTTCTAAAGCACTTCTAGTTAATGCTCCACTTACTTCAGCGTGGTAACGGAGATTAAAAGCATAGGTTATGTTGGAAGTCACATGAATACAACAAACATTAAATTATTACTTGAACCAGACAAAAAAAAATTGTTACCTTTAAGCTACCAACCTTTCTCACTTATCCACACAGACATGTTTTTTTTTTTTTTCCCAAGCACTCCCAGGTTAGAGAAAGTAGTTCAATCAATTAAATACCAAGACCAGACAGGATTTGTTAAGAATAGACACACCATAGACAATTCTGTCACTTGACACAGAATCATCTTAAGGCTTCATACTGCAGAGGGGAACAAGGCAAGGTTTCCCACTGTCACCTTTGCTTTTTTGCAATATTCGTTGAACCTCTCGCAGCAGCTGTACGTCTCAGAACACAAAATCAGTCTTCATGTAGATGATATTTTACTTTATTTCGAAGAACCCCAAACCTCATTAGAAGAAGTAGAATAGACAAGAAGAATGCCTTTATTGTCATTATGCAATTGTACAAGGAAATTATTTTGAGTACTTAATCTAATAAATAGCTTCTCAAAACAATCAGACCAAAACTTACAATACGCTAAGCATAAATATATGATCTAATTAAATTAAACCTTAATCCACTGCTGGATAACATCACAGAAGATCTGCAAAGATAGAATAATCTCCCCATCTCACTCCTTGGCCGAATAGCTTCAGTAAAAAATAGATAAAACTATCTATTCTCTATGATCCCACTGAAACCAAACCATTAACACAATGGTTCCAAAAATTAGATTCTGCAATTACAAAATTCTATGCCAGGAATAAAAAACCCCAAATTAGCCTGTCAACCCTTGAGAAAAATAAAGACGAGGGGGGTCTAGAAGCTCCCAACTTCCTGCATTATTATCTACCAAACCAAATATTATATTTGACAGAATAGGGAAATCCTACAGAACAATGCAACAGCTGTCTAGAACTGATCTACCCTTTATCCAAAATGTCACAACTGCTTTAAAAACCCACTGATTGCCTCCACTCTGTGTAAATTGTGGATATATTTGTGGATCTGAAAAATACATGTGAAAATTGTGGATCAGTTTGTGAGTATTTCTATGACAAATTTCTCCCCATGAGTATGTACTTTAAAGTAATACGATTCCACACGAAAATCTTTTTTTTCTTTTTCTCAAGTTAAACAATAGAAGAAAAAAAAAATCCAGGTACACTCGTTTAGCGACTTCAGTCACACACCCTTCCAGTCATATGACAGTGACCTCATTCATTCAACCTTTCACACAACAACACAATTCCATATCCTGCTGAAATCCACTTCTGAGTTTATGTGCGTCCCTCTTCTGTCACACAAACAACATTCTTTACCCCTTCCACAGCTCTGCCTCCCAGTGAGGAGTCAAATTCAAACACAAATCATGTGCAAAATCAACATGGCACGCATTTGATTTTTGTTCCATATTTTCTATTGGAGAAATTCTAGACATGTCCTGTTATTTCCCAACCTTCTGAATAAATCATTAACCAGTCTGTTGATAGAAATATTGCCAGTGCTGCTTTATATGGTGATCTGATAATAGATGAACCTTTGCCTTTCCGGATGCTGCAGCGGTTGTAACTAACACCAGGAAGGTGGAGTATCAGTGTTTATAAGGAAGCTAGAGTCCCATGAGGAGCCACAGTGTTTGAGACTGCCTGAGAACAACTGAAAAGATGAGAGTTCTGCTTGTGTTAACCTGCTTACTGGCTGCATGTCTGGCTCTCAGGCCTAAACCTTGTAGTAAGTAATGCTAAGAATCATGCTTTTGTGCTTTCTTTACAAGTGCTTGTCCTACATTTCTGAATTGCACTTTGCCACCTGAGTATCCATTTCAAATGTGGATTTATGCTTTTGAAATGCTAACGTTGTCATTACTTTCTCCACACAGAAAGTCCTCCTCTTCTGACCGGAAAGCTCACTGTGGTAAGTGCGCGATCGCCGATTTGTGTGCAAACGCAAAATCCTATGAGATTCCAATTGAAGAGAAATGCTAATTTACTTTATCTGTCCAGTCCACACAGAATGAAGAACTGTGGATGTATGCCAAATTCTTATATGATGCACTGGGAGAGAGGATCAGGTTTTATGAGGTTGGGAAGTATATGAACACGTCGTACACCAAGGACTACTTGCTGATTTACAATAAGGTAATAACGTATGAACCAAAAGTTATTCTCCTAGAAGCACAAAAGCACATCTATTTTGAGCTAAGAGAAAAGAAAAAGTTACATCAAAAATTACTTTTTTCAAAATTGTTGACTAAGTTTTTGTTTCAAGTGCTTGTTAGATGAAAAACAGCGTACCACCAAGCTACCAAATTGACCCCAGAGGGACACCAATGTGTGCAATATCATGTGCCCAGCACATTGAAAAGATTTCATCATGATCATTTTATGCTTAATCATTTGTTCCTATCAAGTCATGAAATATGAAGCAAAACAAATAAAATCAGCTATTATTTTCTGAATGATAAACATTGAATGAGGTCAAATTGATCCCAAAAATAATAGAAGAGTCAAACCAAAGATCAACCTTTTGCAGTGGAAGATTCCATATAATTTGGATGGGGATCCGGATCAATTTACTGATTAGCATCATTAGCCAACTTGCAAAAATTAATATCTTGGTTCATAATTGACCAATCTTGAGGAAATTCCACTCGCTTATGTCAGGATGCTTCTTCAGTTACCTCACTGAGTTTGATAAGGATTGGATTTCATCAGGATCTTTCAAAAACGCGTGGATGTGTATAAAATCTATAAATAATGAGAAATTAAGTCGGAACAAGTGATAGCTAACGTTTTAATCTTAATTCTTCTCGTAGAGCACCATTTATGACATCAACAAAGACGCCAAAACCTGTACGAAACTACCACTAAAGGACAAGTTCCTACCTCTGGGAGTTCCAAAGAATGCTTCGCTACTGGGCCAAGCTATCTTGGGCAGCTCCTCTGGGCCTGGTCAGGGGCTTCTGGTTAACACCTGGACTGGAGAATTACCAGAAAAAGGAGGTAAATAAAAATGTCTCCTAATTTTTGTGTTTAGTTACGTGCTTATCGGGAGATGTTTATTTCCATTTTTGGTTCCACAGGACAGTACCAAATGACATTGACTGCGCGTGGCTGCATTCCTGTTAGCTTTATCCTCAAAACCGATCGATTTGGATGGATGTTGACAAGGTTAGTTAACATCATAGAAAAGGAAATAATCTGTTAATCTGTTTGAGTTTCCAAGGTAATTATTATTGTATTGTGTTCTGTTCACCAGCTACTTTGACAATGTCATTGGAATTCCTGACCCGGAGCAGCTCATTCCTCCATGCTTCTGTAAGGACGCGGAGATGAAAAATGTCAAGCCATTGGACTTTTTCAGCCTCTTCCACCAAAAACATTAATGTCTTCATTCTTTATTAAATCCTGTTTTTTTACATTCAATCCTGCAAAGCGAGTGATTATGCTTTTTAGGTGTTTTTGTGACATCAGGATATTAAACTTTACCTCGGTTTTTTTATTTTTTTTATTGTAAATCTGTTAATCCTTTACAAGAAATTAACTAAATATTAAATGAAGCAATTTTAAGTGTCAAATTGTTGCTCTGTGTTGACGTTTTTCAACTATTTCCAAGTGTAATGCTTAATCAAATGTGCTACTTTTAAATAAATATATACACAAACTTTTTGCCATGTGATGAAATAAAAAAAAGAGACCAGGTAAAACTAGTTTATTAAATGCCTACCTCATTTGTCTAATTCACTTTTTGCCATCATGTGAATGCGCAGTTACATAATTTGAGATTATTCACTCCAGAGGTTTGTTGCAGACGTTTATATTTAATTTTGGAACTTCGATAATTTCAAATTATCGAATTTACATTACGGTAATAATGTGTATATCTATATATATATATATATATCCCAAACGTCTTAATTGAAATAAGTTATTCATTTGTTGGCCACTAGAGAGCAGTACAAACCAAGTAAAGAACCACACATGCCCTGATGAGAATGTTTTTATTAGATTTTTTAACATACATGAAATCATGAAAAATGATTATGAACGCAATACTATCCAATCAGACAAGGAGTTACTTGATAGCAGTAGTAGGTGACCCCTCTCAGCTTCTCTACTTCTTCTTGCACTCCAACATCTACCCCAACGATCTCCACGTGTTGTGCAGCCGTCTCCAGCCACAGGATGCTGGCATCTGGATCTTCATCAGAGAACTGCAGCAGGGATCCAGAGCATCGCAGAACCTTCAAACACTGACTAAGCAGCAGTCCAGCCTTTCCCCTTCCTTCCTTAGACCTGAGCAAGGCATCCATGGTCCCCTTATCCAAGATAACATCAACACTACTGGGCCTGAAGTGCTTTTCTAGTAGCGTTCAGTCCATCTCTACAAACTGCAGCTGAGAGGAGGGATTCTGGGGTTTGCATGAATCTCTTCCTGCATTAGTCGTACAGCTACGGGGGAAATGTCAGCACAAGTGACACTGATAGCGAGGGGAGAGTGTCTGTAAATAGAGGGGCCTAAGGCAGATGTACCACAACCCATATCTAACACCTGCAGCACAGCATCTGGACAGATTGAGGTATGCAAGTGGGGCATGATAAGGTCTCGCACACAATGGAAACAAAAAACCACTCAAAGTTCTTGAAGTTGGGATTCTTGCTGATGGTTTCGGTGTAAATCGATCCCACATGGCTTTTTTTGTCCATGTTTTCAATCAGGTCAGCTGAGCAAAGAGAAAATAATATCATTAGCAGTAATATTAAAAACTCAGAAATGATTTACACTTCTAAAAGGAAGTAAGGCTTTATATATAGTAAGGCATAAAAACTATGGGGAGAGATTTGTCTAAAAATGGCGTTTTAAAATCGGGTTTTTATCATCTTCGTCTTTTATCCAAAGTTAAGCCTTTTTTATCATTTAATCTTTTTGAACAAGTCGTGCACGCTTTTATTTCAAGCCGTCTGGACTACTGCAACGCACTTTACTCGGGCATCAGCCAAAAGGCACTTTACCGCTTGCAGTTAGTCCAGAACGCAGCGGCACGACTTTTAACAGGGACCAAAAAGCGTGAACACATCACCCCAATCCTTGCTTCTTTGCATTGGCTCCCTGTTAAATTTAGAATTGATTTTAAAATTTTATTGTTTGTTTTTAAAGCTTGGAATGGACTGGCCCCTCAGTATATGACAGACCTCATCCAAATTTACCGACCCCCGCGCGCTTTGAGGTCTGAGGGCCAGCTCCAGCTCGTGGTTCCGAAGGCGAACCGTAAAACTAAAGGGGACAGAGCATTTTCCGTTGTCGGCCCTAAGCTGTGGAACGCTCTTCCCCTCCACATCCGTACGGCCCCCACCGTGGAGTGTTTTAAATCTCGTCTCAAAACTCACTTTTATTCTCTGGCTTTTAGCACCGCGTAAGTTGTGTGGTCCTCTGTGTCTTTTATTTTATGTTTTTGAGTTTTATTCTTATTTATAGTTTTTAATGTGTTTTTATTTATATTTATTCTTTTAAACTGTTTTATTTTTATTTATTGTTTTATACTCATTTAGTGGCAGAGCTCATTTGTATTGTTTTGGTTTTATTGTTGTGGTCGCATGTTCAGCACTTTGGAAACGTTTTGTTGTTTAAATGTGCTATATAAATAAAGTGGATTGGATTGGATAAAAAGTGAAGTGTAAGTGTGTGTGGCACACACACACACACACACACGGCTGACGCGCGTGCGTGCACTACACCGGGATGTACGTTTAGAGAGAGAGAGTTGCGACTTTTTTGGTGTTGCAAAACGTTTATTTTTTGTGGTACTTTCGGGTCTCTCTCTTATGGTATGGAAGCCCGATTCCGCCACAAAAAAAAATAAAAAATCACCAAGGAAAGTCATAATTATGAGAAAGAAAGTCATAATTATGAGTTAGTAAAGTCATAACTATGAGAAAAAGTCATAATTATGAGAAAGAAAGTCATAATTATGAGTTAGTAAAGTCATAATTATTTTTGGTACATCCATCTGTACCCATGGCACTGACCAGAAATCTCCATTTGTTGTCCAATAAACTGCTACTTCAGTCACATCAGTTTTATCCTTTCGACGCCAGAGCCTCTTTTTGCTTAGTATCTTTTCAAGGGTGCGTTTACTCAGCATATTTCTATGTGAATTTGCAAGCAAACAAAGTATTTCATCATTTGTAAAGCCCCGTCTAAAGTAGTTTTTGATAGTCGATCAGCCATCTCTGTGTCAGCTCACCACATGAACAAGCTGCTGTAAATGTGTTTAAGTATCTCATAATTATGACTTTCTATCTCATAATTATGACTTTCTATCTCATAATTATGACTTTCCTCTGTGATTTTTTTTTTTTTAGTGGTGGAAACAGGCTTCCATATATCTCTCTCTTTTTTTTATTTTTTTTTTTTTTAATTTAATCTCAACAACCTGATGGATTATGTGCATCAAGCGCACACACGTGAGAAAGATAACGCACGGAGGAGGAGGTGGCACACACACACACACACACACACAGTATTAATAATGAAAATATACTAAATGAGTAAAATAAAACAAAAAACTAAACACTATTTATACAAAAAGTACAAAAAACTACAACAGAAATGCCCAAAAATATACACTATACACTAAAACGTAGCCCACTTTCTAATCTACAATTTTAAGCAACTTTTAGAGGTTAAACTTTGACAAAACAAATGTATCTACATTTTTGAATTGACCCTGTTTTTTGTAAATAATGCAAATCGTAACCAAGACAATCATAATATTTAAATTGTAGAATTATAACTCTCTTATTTTTAATGGTATTCAAGTTTTTGTGCAAATTTTAGTGATCATGCGACCCTTGAGTGCTTGATTAGGTCTGCTAGAGTGGATCAGCTTTAACTTTTACTAATACTGCTGTTAAAACTTTAATTCTGCAGCTACAGCTACAATTTATAGCTTAAAAAGTTGCTACAGTCTTCTACTTTTTTATAATTATATCAGAGCCTGCTCCTTAATTCAAGCAATCACCATGAGGACCCTGGTTCTAATCCTGCTCTGGTCAATCTCTGTAACTCTAAATAATTCTTTGTTAAATCTTCAGTTACTTAATGAAAATGCTGTTAGTTGTCTGTGGATTTGCATTCCCGGTTGCATTGTCGTGGCAAAGCAAAGTTTCTAGTTGCTATTACCTTATTATTTTATGTTATTGTTTTTATTGTATTATAGTTACTGGATTTTCATTATATTATTTTGTTATTGTATAATTTTACTACTATTGTATTAAAGTGATTGCTATTCTTATAATTACCATTATTTTCTTTTTCATTATTAATATTTTTTTATTATAGTTGCTATATTGTCATATTACCTTATCACTATTTAATATTGTTTATTATTAATATTGTTTTTATTGCATTTTGTTATTGCAATTATTACTATTAATAACATTATAACATTACTTTTATTACTAGTACTACGTTCACTATTAATATTATATCCCTATCAACGTATTTATTATTATCAGGGCTCTACACAAACTTTTCCAGTGGTGGCACAGGTGTGACCGACTTTTTCAGTTGGTCGGGGAGAGTGTACAGTATAGCCATGCATGCTGATGAATAGTTGACACAACTGGTGTACTGTAGTTTTGTATGAAGTAAAGATTGACAGTGACTCAAGATATATTTGCAAAATGTTTTAGTGTCAATATTAAGTTATAATTATTATTATGTAATAACATTACAATTATTACTATTACTACTTTCACTATTATTATTAGTTCCCTATCTCATTGTACTACTACTGTATTATTGTTATTGCTATTCTCATATTATTTTTTGTTATTTTATTTTATAGTTACTGGTATTCTCATTGTTATTTTATTGCCATTATTATTATTATTATTATTATTATTATTATTATTATTATTATTGCTGTTACTTTATTGTTTTATGCTGTTTATTATTGTATTATAGTTACTGGATTGTCATTATGTTTTGTTATTGCTATTATTATTATCGTTAATTGTACAACTACTGCATTAATGTTATTGCTATTCTTATAATTACCATTATATTCTTATTTTCCATTTTATATTATAGTTACTGGTATTCTCATTGTTATTTTATTGCCGTTATTATTATTATTATTATTATTATTATTATTATTATTATTATTATTATTATTATTATTATTATTATTATTATTATTATTGCTGTTACTTTATTGTTTTATGCTGTTTATTATTGTATTATAGTTACTGGATTGTCATTATGTTTTGTTATTGCTATTATTATTATCGTTAATTGTACAACTACTGCATTAATGTTATTGCTATTCTTATAATTACCATTATATTCTTATTTTCCATTTTATATTATAGTTACTGGTATTCTCATTGTTATTATTATTATTATTATTATTATTATTATTATTATTATTATTATTATTATTATTATTATTATTATTACTGTTACTTTATTGTTTTATGCTGTTTATTAATGTATTATAGTTACTGGATTGTCATTATGTTTTGTTATTGCTATTATTATTATTGCTTAATTGTACAACTGCTGCATTAATGTTATTGCTATTCTTATAATTACCATTATAATCTTATTTTCTATTTTATATTATAGTTACTGGTATTCTCATTGTATTATTAATATTGTTATATTATCATTGTATTACTTTATCATTATTTTATATTGTTTATTATTTATAATATAGTTTTTTTTTAATCATAATACAGTTACTAGATTCTTATTTTTAACTTCTTTAATAATTACGTTTCAAAACATTTATTTTGATTTTGAAATCAACACAAATTAGACCAAATGAGACATGAGAGGGAGGAGCGTCTGAGCGGCACGCACACTGATACGACGTACTATTACGACTAAGAACTAACCCACTAACAAACTAACTTCTAACATGGTGTGGTGGTGGTAATCCAGCCGCAAAAGGACTCACTCAGTGTGTTCCTGTGTGCCAGTCCCAAGCCTGGATAAATGGAGAGGGGCACCTTTAGTGTCAAACCCACCAGTTTTCTGTGTGTCTCTTCTCTATGGGCGTGTGTTGGATGTACATGACATGTTTGTGTGTAATTAATTTTCCCAATGGGTTTTGTGTTTTTTCCTTGCCGAGGTAGGGTCGAAGGACAGGATGCTCTGGTGCATTTACTATCCATTTACCTAAGTCCAGCAAACATTGGTGCAATCTTTATCTATATATCATGTTCATGTCCCAAAGAATTAAACCAGGGAAATTGCACACGCTATTTTACTTTGCACCCACGAATAAACCCCTTTGAAACACTACAGAGTATGTACACCTCTTTGTGAACTCCTCCCCTCCGGCAGATGCTACAGATCACTGTACGTCAAAACTACCCGCCATAAAAACAGTTTCTTCCCCCAGGCTGTCACTCTGATCAACATACATAATTGAAAACTCTACTTAAGCTCCTCCCACTATATGAATACTTGCTTCCGAAGGGCACTGCACTAGTTTTTCAAAAAAAAAAAATTTGAGTTAGGACCATCATTAGACCCTAAAAACTACTGCAAATATAATGCACATACAGGGCAAAGAAAGCAGTAAAGCACAAAAAAAGACAAAAAAAAATCGTTCTGTCAAACTGCCTGTGAGCTGCCTCTCACCCTCCTGCTAAGCAGGGGAGGGGCCAGGAGGAAGCCCCTCCCACTTGTGAGTGTGCACACCTGATTCTTTCAATCACACAAACCAGCCACTGTGGGGGAACTGAGGCAATGGCAGTGCATGCTCAGAAGAAGGATTTGTTCTGTACCCTCAGCTGGGATTGAACTTTGTTGTGAAAAGACTATTTTCATGATAAGATGAACAGCTGGTAAGCACCTCTAAATAACCACAGGCTCATAATAATAAAAATTAAAACTTGGACAATTCATTCAAAAGCAATCAGTAGACTTGGACTTACACATTGTTTAGCATTGAAACTTAAGTTGAATGCGTTTCCTGTTAATTTATTTGTAAAGTTTGGCAATTTGTTTATTGTTCAACAGCCAATGCAAGGAATGATTATTGAGGTTGTTGAGTTTAAAGGTTTATTATGCTTATATCCAGTGCCATGTTAACTGCATAGTTAACACTAGATTAACGGTTGATCTGAAACACAAATAAGCTAAGATAAAATGGTTAAATAAGTAGTTTAAAAATGATTTACATTGTTTAAAAATGCTGTTGTTTTAAACTGTTTAAAAATACCTGAATTAAAAAATTAAATTCACTTACTTGAACAATTTGATTTTGTTAAATAACGTAGTTAAAAGGAATGATGATTGTAAATATCTGATTTGTTTCTTTGTTAAAACTGGGTATAATCAGGACTGCTGAAAAGATCATTGGTGTCGATCTGACCTCCATCCAAGACTTATACCTGGGTCCGGGGTCAGGAAACGGGCAGGTAACATCACTGCAGACCCCTCACACCCTGCACACAATCTGATTAAACTCCTCCCCTCCGGCAGATGCTACAGATCACTGTACGCCAAAACAACCCGCCATAAAAACAGTTTCCTCCCCCAGGCTGTCACTCTGATTAATGCTAAACAGTCATTATTACTAGTATTATTATTTTTATTATCTTATCTTGTTATTGTTATCTTGTTATATTATTTTATTTAGTTTTGCACATATTAGTCTACTGTTTATATTTTTTTTCGAGTTAATTATTATTTAATGTTTACATTATTAGAGAGAGCACAGTTCACCAACTCAAATTCCTCGTGTGTATACAGTAACATACATCACATGGGCAATAAAGTTGATTCTATTCTATTCTATTCTATTCTATGAATGCCAGACAGAGATGTTAAATACTTTTGAAATTTGGTTGTTAAAATACCAATAATTTAATATAATTGACTAAGATTGAAGTGGAAAACCTTGATTAAAAAATACTTGGGGAAAAGTTACAAAGTTGAAAAGTTAAATTTGATTTCAATGAATGAATGGTTGTCTAATTTGTTGTACTGTGTATTTTCCTTTTGAGGTTTTTCACGCAAGCTGATGCACCAACCTACAGACAATACTTTAAAAAAAAAGAAAGAAGTACTTGAAGGTCTGGTTCTTTGAGTGAAGTCCAGGAAACACTATCTGGAAAAAAGGAATTCCTCTCAAGTCATGAACAGCACAAATTTAAGATTGACTTGTCAGAAAAAAAAAAAAAAAAAAAAAAAAAAAAAAAAATTGAGTTAGGACCATCAATACATCGTAAAAACAAAAATCACCCAAAATCAAAAGTAAGGCTATTGCAATTTTTTCAAAGATTTTGTATAAAAAAAAAATAGAGTTAGGACCATCATAAGACCCTAAAAACTACTGCAAATATAATGCACATACTTAAACAGGGCTAAGAAAGCAGTAAGGCACAAAAAATGCCGAGAAACAAAAATCAGCCAAAATCAAAAGTAAGGCAATAGCAAGGCATATTTTTTCAAAAATTTCAAAAAAATAAATTTGCTTTAGGACCATATTTAGACCCTAAAACTATTGCAAATATAATACACATACTTAAACTGGGCTAAGAAAGCAGTAAGGTACAAAAAATGACAAAAAACTAAAATCACCCAAAATCAAAAGTAAGGCTATAGCGAGGCATATTTTTTCAAAAATTTTGAATAAAAAAATTTAAGTTCGGACCATCATTAGACCCTAAAAACTACTACAAATATAATGGACATACTTAAACAGGGCAAACGAAAGCAGTAAGGCACAAAAACGGACAAAAAACAAAAAACAGCCAAAATCAAAAGTAAGGCTATAGCAAGGCATATTTTTTCAAAAATTTTGAATGAAGAAAAATTAGTTAGGACCATCATTATACCATATAAACGACTGCAAATATAATGCACATACTTAAACACATACTTGGGGCTTCCTCGGATGGGTGTGTGGGGAGTGGTGGCTGCCTCTCAGCCAGGGATCTGGGGGGTTGCTCATACGTGGGGGGGTGGCCTTGGGCTCCCTTTAACCCACTCTTTCTGCTGGTCTGGCTGCGTCTGCGTGCCCGGGGCAGTTCCTGAATTTGCTTTAGCGATTTTTTACACGATGAACTGGCACGCCTTGGGATGTGGGATA
The DNA here is from genome assembly GCF_900634775.1 of Gouania willdenowi. Classification (NCBI taxonomy): domain Eukaryota; kingdom Metazoa; phylum Chordata; class Actinopteri; order Blenniiformes; family Gobiesocidae; genus Gouania; species Gouania willdenowi. The sequence goes on along the minus strand of NC_041061.1, from coordinate 20,471,885 downwards.
AAACCCATACTGGGCTTAACTTTAGAAATGTTTATCCCTTTAGGTACGACTACTCACTCATTCCCCCTGTCCACAGCCACCACCATTATAGCTAAGCTTCACACTTGTCACTATACTGGCTTGATTACACAACATAATAAGCACAAGTTATTCTACAACTTCACATCTCACCCTCACTGGAAGACTATCTTTACATCCCCACCTTTTCTATTTCCTACCTTGAGTCTCTCCTTCCTCTCCACTCCCCCTCCCTCTCCACTTAGGTGTAACACTGCTCTCCATTTTTATATCCTCCCTATAATAAGACTTCTTACGCTTCCTTAGGGAGGGCTGGTGATGGTCACAATTAAGCAATAAAATAAATCAATTTATTTAATTGCAATAACAAAACATGGATTGCTGTCTCGTAATGACTGCACGTCTTTTAGTGTTGACCTTTGACAGCATGTGCAGACAAGAGAAAAAAAAAAAAAAAAAGAGTTAGGACTATCATTAAATCCTAAAAACTACTGAAAATATGATACACATACTTAAACAGGGCTAAAAAAAAAAACCAGTAAGGCAAAAAAAATCTCAAAAATTTCAAAAAAAAAAAAATTGAGTTTGGACCATCATTAAACCCTAAAAACTACTGCAAATATAATGCACATACTTAAACAGAGCTAAGAACGTAGTAAAGTACAAAAAATGACAAAAAACTAAAATCACCCAAAATAAAAAGTAAGGCTATAGCAAGGCATTTTTTAAAAAAAAAAATCCAAAAAAAAAAATTGAGTTAGGACCATCATCAGATCCTAAAAACTACTGCAAATATAATGCACATACTTAAACATGGCTAAAAAAGCAGTAAGGCACAAAAAACTAAAATAACCCAAAAAAAAATCCAAAAAAAAAAATTGAGTTAGGACCATCATTAGACCCTAAAAATACTGCAGATATAATGCACATACTTATACATGGCTAAGAAAGCAGTAAGGCACAAATTAAGACAAAAAACTAAAATCATCCAAAATAAAAAGAAAAGCTATTGCAAAGCATTTTTTTTTTTTTTTTAAAAATCAAAAAAAAAAAAATTGAGTGAGGATCATCATTAGACATTAAAAACTACTGCAAATATAATGCACATACTTAAGCATGCTTAAGAAAGCAGTAAGGCACAAAAATCACCCAAAAATAAAAAGTAAGGCTATAACAAAACTTTTTTTTTTTTAAATTTCAAAAAAAAAAAAAAAAATTGAGTTAGTACCATCATTAGACCCTAAAAACTACTGCAAAAATAATGCATATACCTAAACATGGCTAAGAAAACAGTAAGGCAAAAAAAATACAAAAAACTAAAATCACCCAAAATAAAAAGAAAAGCTATTGCAAAGCATTTTTTTTTTTTTTTAAAATTTCAAAAAAAAAAAAATTGAGTGAGGATCATCATTAGACCCTAAAAACTACTGCAAAAAGAATGCACATACTTAAGCATGGTTAAGAAAGCAGTAAGGCACAAAAAACAAAAATCACCCAAAAAAAAAAGTAAGGCTATTGCAAGGCATTTTGTTTGAAAATTTAACAAAAAAAAATTGAGTGAGGACCATCATTAGACCCTATTAACTACTGCAAAAATAATGCACATACTTAAACATCGCTAAGAAAGCAGTAAGGGACAAAAATCACCCAAAATAAAAAGTAAGGCGATAACAAGGCTTTTTTTTTTTAAATTTCAAAAAAAAAAAAAAAAATTGAGTTAGGACCATCATTAGACCCTAAAACCTACTGCAAATATAATGCACATACTTAAACATGGCTAAGAAAGCAGTAAGGCACAAAAAATGACAAAAAACAAAAATCACCCAAAAGAAAAAGTAAGGCTATTGCAAGGCAATTTTTTTGAAAATTTAAAAGAAAAAAAAAATTGAGTGAGGACCATCATTAGCCCCTAAAAACTACTGCAAATATAATGCACATACTTAAACATGGCTAAGAAAGCAGTAAGGCACAAAAATCACCCAAAATAAAAAGTAAGGCTATTTCAAGGCAATTTTTTTGAAAATTTAAAAAAAAAAAAAAAAAATTGAGTGAGGACCATCATTAGACCCTATAAAAATAATGTATACTATACTGCAAAAATAATGTACATACCTAAACATGGCTAAGAAAACAGTAAGGCAAAAAAAAAATAACAAAAAAAACAAAAATCACCCAGAATAAAAAGTAAGGCTATAGCAAAGCATTTTTTTTTTTAAATTTCAAAAAAATTGAGTTAGGACCATCATTAGACCCTAAAAACTACTTCAAATATAATGCACATACTTAAACATGGCTAAGAAAGTAGTAAGGCACAAACAATGACAAAAAACAAAAATCACCCAAAATAAAAAGAAAAGCTACACTGAAAGAAATAACTATTAACATTTACTTAGAAAAATACTCGTAAGTATTTGCATGATGATATTTGAATTACATTTTACTCCTCTAAATCAAGTAAAACTCTCTTGCCTTTAAATAATGAAGTAAGGTGTATGTGATTTTTTTGGATATTTCTGTGTGTGTGTCATAGAAATACTGAGTAACTTTTATGTGTGCTGATCATATACAATAATGGATTACTTTATTAAATGTTATTTATATTTTATCTGTTGCATCAGTTTATTTATTCTTATTACAAAATAAATATTAAGCACTAAATTTCATTAATAACTACAACATGTTAAATTTTATTGAATTAATATGAAAAATCAATAATACAAAAATGCCAATATTTATTAACAACTTTTTTGTTTATTGACAACCTTTTTTGTCCAAGTTTTACACTTAAAAGAACAATGAATCGACAATTATTGTTATTACAAACAAACACAATGTTTTTTCTGAAGGCACAGCTGTGAGAAATGGCTGCATGCGTTTACAGCTGTATTAACATTCATGAACAGTTTCGTATTTAGTGCAACAAATGATTGCAGTAGAGTATTTGGCATTGCAGTAGACACAAACTAAACTAGACAAAGAACCAAAAATTTGTCTAAAGTCTGCATGAAAAAGTGACTTCCAAAACATAATGGCTTACATATGAAATCCAAGAATAAAACCACTTTGAAACATGTGCAGGTGTTTCACCATAACAAAACTACTTGCTAGCATAAAATGCTATAACGGCAATGGCATGACAAGTCGCTTAAGCTGAACAAAATGTCATATTTTAAGTTTTGGACAGCAACTTCATTTTCAGGCAACAGCGATCTTCATGTTGTGCTGACAAACATCCTCCAAGTTGTCCACCTAGATAAATAAAAGAGAGCAATAGTTACTTCAACACATACTCAACAGCGTACAAGTTTAAAGTAAAAAATGATATGCCCTAGCTATATTACAGTGAACTAAAATAAATAATAAACTTGAGTATGTTTTGTCTGTAACAGAATGATTACTAATTTAATAATCATAAAGGCAATCATACAAATTTCAAGTATTTTACCTGGCAATCTTGAAAGAGGTCTTCCTCTTTTTCACCAAGGTAGAGCATTAATCCACGAATCACATCTCCACGTCTCATCTCAACAGTTTGGTCCTGTAAACAGTCAGACAGGAATTTATTAATAGTAAAGAAAAAAATATTTAATGCACTCAGCACAAGTTCAAGACAGGTTCAATTGTGACCAAGTAAACACACCTGTCTCAGGTTGTCCAAGACAGGTCTCAGTTTTGCTCCAATAGCACCACCCTTGTGACATCTGCTCTCCCTGGACTTCAATGTATGGCTCCCCTGAAAGACAAAATTACAAAAGAAACAAAAAAGAAATGAGGAATTAAATTAATTAATTTAGTTAGCAAACAATAAATAATGTTTACAGTTAAATGCTTACCAGACTGAAAGTGTGTAGTATCTTAGTGGTCTCAGTTAGGATTACTTTGCTCTCCCCTTTTCTAAAAGACACATTTTAGGTAATTTCAAAATTACTAATGACATCATCTTTGCTGTGATTGTGTGACCAAACTGTTATAACAGTATAGTTAACAGGTAATAAGCATGCACTGATGGAATTTTGGTACAGAGATTCCAAATCAAACATACCGGCTGGTGCTTGAAGGGTTTATGCTGCCTGCCGTTTGTCTTTTGAGAAATATGGGTCACTGTAGGACAAAAATACAAAAAGAAAACTTATTTAATCAATGCATTTAGCTGGTAAACAATAAATGTTTATAGTTAAATGTTTACCTGAGTGAAAGTTCCAAATGAATCTGAGGGATTTCAGTTTCAGGACTTTTCTGCAAGACAGGTTTTAGAAAATGACTCAAAATGACTAACATCACGTTGTTGTGATTGCGTGAATTAGCTGATAAACAGTATAGGGGTTTTAGAATGTATTAGTGGTGATGAACAGAGAGAGGTTTCACTGCTTCAAAAAAGCCTACTCTTATATAAAAAAGTAATATATATAATAAGACAAGACGTGCCGTTAATATTTGTTAAGCATAAGTAATAATCACAAGTATCAGTCGCATTTACATAAGTGGTTATTTTGTTTTGCATCGTGAGAAAGTGAGACTGTAATGAAAAGCATAATATCCAGAACGAGCTCCAAATCTAACATACCGGGGCACGGGGGGCTTAACGGGAGCGCGCGGTCCTCTGATATAAGTTTTAGAAAGGAGAACAATCTCTTTGCAGACGAAAGAACAGGCATTCCCGTACAGTCTCAACACACCCGCCATCGTTGTTTTGGTTGACGAGCACACGTGACGTGCCAAGGCAAAGCATGATGGGATCTGTAGTATTTACTGTTACAGTTGCGACACTTGCTGAAAATGTATGGATTTGGATTTTGCGTTAATTGTTTTCAGTGGTTTGCATTCGGTTCTTTCCTGTAGCGAGAAGTAAAAAAAAAAATAAAATTGCGAAAATACAGCTCCAACTTTTAGGTAGAGGGGCTTGTGTGGCCATGCTTGTGGCGCTAGCATCGCAAACAGGTGCCTTGTTTTCTTAACGTCCTCGCCTGCGATAATATACTGAAACAAAAAATATGTATATTGTTGTACGAAAAACAGAAATGAAAAGTAGTTACTTACCTTAGCCTTTACATGTTTGCACATTGGAGTACTGGAACAGCTCCTTTGACTGAATTCGCTTTTGGTTAAAGAGTCCGTCCTAACCGACTACCAGACTGAATCCCGGGTTGTAAGGGTCCCACTGCGCATGTGCCAATTCAAACTTGAGCTCTGATCTTTTTGGAGTAAATTTTACTCGGGTTTTCATAATGGTTACAATAATTAAAAAAAACAGATTAATACTAAAATTACAGTAATTGTTACAGTTCCTATACAATTCATTATTTTAAATAATTAAATCACATATTAGTACACAATTTTAAATGACAAAAGTTAGTAAACACTGAGACCTAATTTTACAAAGTAGAAATTATGTAGTTTTACACAATAAAATTTAGTACACCCAAAAGTCATTTCTTTCAGTGTATTGCAAAGCATTTTTTTTTCCCGAAAATTTCAAAAAAAAAAAAAAAAATTGAGTGAGGATCATCATTAGACCCTAAAAACTACTGCAAAAATAATGCACATACTTAAACATGGTTAAGAAAGCAGTAAGGCACAAAAAACAAAAATCACCCAAAAAAAAAGTAAGGCTATTGCAAGGCATTTTGTTTGAAAATTTAACAAAAAAAAAATTGAGTTAGGACCATCATTAGACCCTATTAACTACTGCAAAAATAATGCACATACCTAAACATGGCTAAGAAAGCAGTAAGGCAAAAAAAATTACAAAAAACTAAAATCACCCAAAATAAAAAGTAAGGCAATCGCAAGGCATTTTTTAAAAAAATTTCAAAAAAAAAAATTGTTAGGACCATCATTAGACCCTAAAACCTACTGCAAATATAATGCACATACTTAAGCATGGTTAAGAAAGCAGTAGGGCACAAAAAATGACAAAAAAACTAAAATGACCCAAAATAAAAAGTAAGGCTATAGCAAGGCATTTTTTTTTCAAAATTTCAACAAAAAAAAAAAATTGAGTTGGGACCATCATTAGACCCTAAAAACTACTTCAAATATAATGCACATACTTAAACATGGCTAAGAAAGCAGTAAGGCACAAATAAAGACAAAAAACAAAAATCACCCAAAATAAAAAGAAAGGCTGTTTCAAGGCAATTTTTTTGAAAATTTAAAAAAAAAAAATAATAATTGAGTGAGGATCATCATTAGACCCTAAAAACTACTGCAAAAATAATGCACATACTTAAACATGGTTAAGAAAGCAGTTAGGCACAAAAAACAAAAATCACCCAAAATAAAAAGTAAGGCTATAACAAGGCATTTTTTTTTTTTTAAATTTCAAAAAAAAAAAAAAAAATTGAGTTAGTCCCATCATTAGACCCTAAAAACTACAGCAGATATAATGCACATACTTAAACAGGGCTAAGAAAGGAGTAAGGCACAAAAAATGACAAAAAACTAAAATAAAAAGTAAGGCTATAGCAAGGCATTTTTTTTTTTTTTTTTAAATTAAAAAAAGAAAAAGAAATTGAGGTAGGACCATCATTAGACCCTAAAAACTACTGCAAATATAATGCACATACTTAAAAAGGGCTAAATAAGCAGTAAGGCACAAAAAAGGACAAAAAACAAAAATCACCAAAAAAAAAAAGTAAGGCTATAGCAAGGCATTTTTTTCAAAAAAAATCCAAAAAAAAAAAATTGAGTTAGGACCATCATCAGACCCTAAAAACTACTGCAAATATAATGCACATACTTAAAAAGGGCTAAATAAGCAGTAAGGCACAAAAAAGGACAAAAAACAAAAATCACCAAAAAAAAAAAAGTAAGGCTATAGCAAGGCATTTTTTTCAAAAAAAATCCAAAAAAAAAAATGAGTTAGGACCATCATCAGACCCTAAAAACTACTGCAAATATAATGCACATACTTAAAAAGGGCTCAATAAGCAGTAAGGGACAAAAAATGACAAAAAAAAAAAAAAAAAAAAAAAAAAAAAAAATCACCAAAAAAAAAAAAAGTAAAGCTATAGCAAGGCATTTTTTTCAAAAAAATTCAAAAAAAAAAATTGAGTTAGGACCATCATCAGACCCCAAAAACTACTGCAAATATAATGCACATACCTAAAAAGGGCTAAATAAGCAATAAGTCACAAAAAAATGACAAAAAACAAAAATCACCAAAAAAAAAAAAAGTAAGGCTATAGCAAAGCATTTTTTTCAAAAAAAATCCCAAAAAAAAATTGAGTTAGGACCATCATCAAACCCTAAAAACTACTGCAAATATAATGCACATACTTAAAAAGGGCTAAAAAAGCAGTAAGGGACAAAAAATGACAAAAAAAAAACCAAAAATCACCAAAATAAAAAGTAAGGTTATAGCAAGGCATTTTTTTCAAAAAAAATCCAAAAAAAAAATTGAGTTAGGACCATCATCAGACCCTAAAAACTACTGCAAATATAATGCACATACCTTAAAAGGGCTAAATAAGCAATAAGGCACAAAAAAATGACAAAAAACAAAAATCACCAAAAAAAAAAAGTAAGGCTATAGCAAAGCATTTTTTTCAAAAAAAATCCAAAAAAAAAATGAGTTAGGACCATCATCAGACCCTAAAAACTACTGCAAATATAATGCACATACTTAAAAAGGGCTAAATAAGCAGTAAGGCACAAAAAATGACAAAAAACAAAAATCACCAAAAAAAAAAAGTAAAGCTATAGCAAGGCATTTTTTTCAAAAAAAATCCAAAAAAAAAATTGAGTTAGGACCATCATCAGACCCTAAAAACTACTGCAAATATAATGCACAAACTTAAAAAGGGCTAAAAAAGCAGTAAGGGACAAAAAATGACAAAAAAAAAAAAAAACAAAAATCACCAAAAAAAAAAAGTAAGGCTATAGCAAGGCATTTTTTTCAAAAAAAATCCAAAAGAAAAAAATTGAGTTAAGACCATCCTCAGACCCTAAAAACTACTGCAAATATAATGCACATACTTAAAAAGGGCTCAATAAGCAGTAAGGGACAAAAATGACAACAAAAAAAAAAAAAAAAAAAAAAAAACCAAAAAAAAAAACAGTAAAGCTATAGCAAGGCATTTTTTTCAAAAAAAAATCCAAAAAAAAAATTGAGTTAGGACCATCATCAGACCCCAAAAAATACTGCAAATATAATGCACATACTTAAAATGGGCTAAATAAGCAGTAAGGCACAAAAAAATGACAAAAAACAAAAATCACCCAAAATAAAAAGTAAGGCTATAGCAAGGCAATTTTTTCAAAAAAAATCCAAAAAAAAAAAATTGAGTTAGGACCATCATCAGACCCTAAAAACTACTGCAAATATAATGCACATACTTAAAAAGGGCTAAAAAAAAAAAGCAGTAAGGGACAAAAAATGACAAAAAAAAAAACAAAAATCACCAAAATAAAAAGTAAGGTTATAGCAAGGCATTTTTTTCAAAAAAAATCCAAAAAAAAAATTGAGTTAGGACCATCATCAGACCCTAAAAACTACTGCAATTATAATGCACATACTTAAAAAGGGCTAAATAAGCAGTAAGGCACAAAAAATGACAAAAAACAAAAATCACCAAAAAAAAAAAGTAAGGCATTTTTTTCAAAAAAAAATCCAAAAAAAAAAAATTGAGTTAGGACCATCATCAGACCCTAAAAACTACTGCAAATATAATGCACATACTTAAAAAGGGCTTAATAAGCAGTAAGGCACAAAAAATGACAAAAAACAAAAATCACCAAAAAAAAAAAGTAAGGCTATAGCAAGGCATTTTTTTCAAAAAAAAATCCAAAAAAAAAATTGAGTTAGGACCATCATCAGACCCTAAAACTACTGCAAATATAATGCACATACTTAAAAAGGGCTAAATAAGCAGTAAGGCACAAAAAATGACAAAAAACAAAAATCACCAAAAAAAAAAAGTAAGGCTATAGCAAGGCATTTTTTTCAAAAAAAATCCAAAAAAAAAAAATTGAGTTAGGACCATCATCAGACCCTAAAAACTACTGCAAATATAATGCACATACTTAAAAAGGGCTTAAAAAGCAGTAAGGCACAAAAAATGACAAAAAACAAAAATCACCAAAAAAAAAAAGTAAGGCTTTAGCAAGGCATTTTTTTCAAAAAAAATCCAAAAAAAAAAAATTGAGTTAGGACCATCATCAGACCCTAAAAACTACTGCAAATATAATGCACATACTTAAAAAGGGCTTAAAAAGCAGTAAGGCACAAAAAATGACAAAAAACAAAATCACCAAAAAAAAAAAGTAAGGCTATAGCAAGGCATTTTTTTCAAAAAAAATCCAAAAAAAAAAAATTGAGTTAGGACCATCATCAGACCCTAAAAACTACTGCAAATATAATGCACATACTTAAAAAGGGCTTAAAAAGCAGTAAGGCACAAAAAATGACAAAAAACAAAAATCACCAAAAAAAAAAAAGTAAGGCTATAGCAAGGCATTTTTTTCAAAAAAAATCCAAAAAAAAAATTGAGGTAGGACCATCATCAGACCCCAAAAACTACTGCAAATATAATGCACATACCTTAAAAGGGCTAAATAAGCAATAAGTCACAAAAAAATGACAAAAAACAAAAATCACCAAAAAAAAAAAAGTAAGGCTATAGCAAAGCATTTTTTTCAAAAAAAATCTAAAAAAAAAATGAGTTAGGACCATTATCAGACCCTAAAAACTACTGCAAATATAATGCACATACTTAAAAAGGGCTAAATAAGCAGTAAGGCACAAAAAATGACAAAAAAAAAAAAAAAAGTCACCAAAATAAAAAGTAAGGCTATAACAAGGCATTTTTTTCAAAAAAAAGTCCAAAAAAAAAATTGAGTTAGGACCATCATCAGACCCTAAAAACTACTGCAAATATAATGCACATACTTAAAAAGGGCTAAATAAGCAGTAAGGCACAAAAAACAAAAATCACCAAAAAAAAAAAGTAAAGCTATAGCAAGGCATTTTTTTCAAAAAAAAATCCAAAAAAAAAATTGAGTTAGGACCATCATCAGACCCTAAAAACTATTGCAAATATAATGCACATACTTAAAAAGGGCTAAATAAGCAGTAAGGCACAAAAAATGACAAAAAACAAAAATCACCAAAAAAAAAAAAAAGTAAGGCTATAGCAAGGCATTTTTTTCAAAAAGAATCCAAAAAAAAATTGAGTTAGGACCATCATCAGACCCTAAAAACTACTGCAAATATAATGCACATACTTAAAAAGGGCTAAATAAGCAGTAAGGCACAAAAAATGACAAAAAACAAAAATCACCAAAAAAAAAAAGTAAAGCTATAGCAAGGCATTTTTTTCAAAAAAAATCCAAAAAAAAAATTGAGTTAGGACCATCATCAGACCCTAAAAACTACTGCAAATATAATGCACAAACTTAAAAAGGGCTAAAAAAGCAGTAAGGGACAAAAAATGACAAAAAAAAAAAAAAAACAAAAATCACCAAAAAAAAAAAGTAAGGCTATAGCAAGGCATTTTTTTCAAAAAAAATCCAAAAGAAAAAAATTGAGTTAAGACCATCCTCAGACCCTAAAAACTACTGCAAATATAATGCACATACTTAAAAAGGGCTAAATAAGCAATAAGTCACAAAAAAATGACAAAAAACAAAAATCACCAAAAAAAAAAAAGTAAGGCTATAGCAAAGCATTTTTTTCAAAAAAAATCTAAAAAAAAAAAGAGTTAGGACCATTATCAGACCCTAAAAACTACTGCAAATATAATGCACATACTTAAAAAGGGCTAAATAAGCAGTAAGGCACAAAAAATGACAAAAAAAAAAAAAAAAAGTCACCAAAATAAAAAGTAAGGCTATAACAAGGCATTTTTTTCAAAAAAAAAATCCAAAAAAAAAATTGAGTTAGGACCATCATCAGACCCTAAAAACTACTGCAAATATAATGCACATACTTAAAAAGGGCTAAATAAGCAGTAAGGCACAAAAAACAAAAATCACCAAAAAAAAAAAGTAAAGCTATAGCAAGGCATTTTTTTCAAAAAAAAATCCAAAAAAAAAATTGAGTTAGGACCATCATCAGACCCTAAAAACTATTGCAAATATAATGCAACATACTTAAAAGGGGCTAAATAAGCAGTAAGGCACAAAAATGACAAAAAACAAAAATCACCAAAAAAAAAAAGTAAGGCTATAGCAAGGCATTTTTTTCAAAAAAAATCCAAAAAAAAAAAATTGAGTTAGGAC